>NC_045428.1:420858762-421098762 GCF_902635505.1 Sarcophilus harrisii | reverse complement strand
AACATAAAATATTTGGGAATCTATCTAAAAGGAAAGTCAGAATTATATGAGCTAAATTACAAAAACTTTCCAAAAAAAAAGTCAGACTTAAAAATTGAAAAATATCAGTTCCTGGGATAGGTGGAAATATAGATGAAAACTCCCAAACTAACTATTTATTTAGTGCTATACCAATCAGACTTCCAAGTATTTTAATGATCTGTAACAACAAAATTATATGGAATAAACAAGAACTAAAAGAATTAATGAAAAAATCAAATGAAGGTTAAATGTACCTGGATCTAAAAACATATTATAAAGAGCAGTCACCAAAACCATTTGATTGGCTAAGAAATAGATTACTATCGGAACATTAGGTTCACAAGAAAGTCAACTATAGAATTTAGTGTTTGAGAAACCCAAAGATCCTAACTTTTGGGTAAGAAACTTATCTGACAAAAACTGTGGGTAACTGAAAATTAGTAGGCAGAAATTAGGCATGGACCCACACTTAACACCATATACCAAGATAAGATCAAAATGGGTCCAGATTTAGAATAAAGAACAAGATTATAAACAAATTGAGGAAATAGGAGAGAATCTCAGACTTTGGGAAGAGGAAAATGACAAAGAGAACTAAGACCATTATTGATCACAAAATAGAAAATTTTATTTAATAAATTAAAAGCTTCTGTACAAACAAACTAATGTAAACAAGATTAGAAGGGAAGCAACAACTGGGAAAAATTTCACAGTGAAAGGTTCTGAAAAGGTCATTTCCAAAATATAGAGAACTGATTCAATTTATAAGAAACCCCACTCCAATTGATAAATGGTCAAAGGATATGAACAAAATTTCGATGAAATTGAAATTATTACCACTATGAAAGACCAAATATATTAATCAAGAAATGCAAATTAAACAACTCTGAGATATACACACACCTGTCAATTTAAGATGACAGGAAAAATAATGATGATTGTTGAGGGGATGGAAAATGGGACAATAATTGTTGAGCGGAATGAATCCAAAACCCATTCTGGAGAAATCTGAATTATGCCAAAAAGTTATCAAACCAAAACCCTTTGATCCAGAGTGTTTCTACTGGGCAACCCCAAGGAGAACTAAAGAAGGGGGACCATAGGCCAAATGTTTGTGGCAGCCCTGTTTGTAGTGGCTAGCTGGAAAATGAGGTGCCCACAATTGAGAATGGTTGAAATTTGGAAAGTTTGGAATATTATTGTCGAAGAAATGACCAGCAAGATGAATACAGAGAGGCTTGGAAAATATGAACTGATGTAAGGAAATGAGGACCAGGAGAACTTATACTTCAACAAACATTATAATTTGATGGACCCCAACCGATCAACCAAATATTTCCAGGGAGCAGTAATGAACTGGCTGCCCAGAGAAAGAACTTGAAGATGAGTAAACCATTACTTGAATTCCCAACCCTATATTTATGCCCACCGCATTTTTGATTTCCTTCACAAGCAATTGTAAAATTTAATTTGATTCTTTTTCAGCAAAAAAGTTTTGGCATGTTACTTATTTGTTTTAATTTATATTTTAATGTACTTAACATCTACTGGTCATCTACTGGGGAGAGGGTGGGGGGTAAGAGGTGAAACAGTGGAACAAGAGGTTTGGCAATTGTTAATGCTGTAAAGTTACCTATGCATATATCCTGTAAATAAAAGGTATTAAATAAAAAAATAAATAAAAAAAACATAATTGGAATGTTTAATGAAATAAACAAAAATTCATTGCAAAAAAAAAAGCTGAAATAGGGGATGCCCATCAATTGAGAATTTTAAATTGTGGTATATGAATTTATGGAAATTATTGTTCTGTAAGAAATGGCCCCCAGGATGAATACAGAGGGTTGGGAGAATTAATGAACTGATGCTATGTGAGCAGAACCAAGAGATCATTAATACGCAACAAGATACTGTATGAAGAAATTGAAAGGGATTTCTTTGACAAAGAGACCATCCAGTTTCAATTGATCAATGATGGAAGAAGGAAAACCCAAAGAAAAATTGGGAAATGAAAAATTGTTTGATTTTTGTTTTTCTTCCTGGGTTATATTTACCTTAATCCAATTCTCCTTGCAACAAGAAAACTGTTTGTATCTGCACACATACTTGATCAGGATATACTAGGACATATTCAAATATAGACGTTTCCATCTAGGGAGGGGTGGAGGTGGAGGGAAAAAATCAACAGAAGGAGTACAAAAATGTTTAAAAAAAATTACCCTGGCATGGATTCTGTCAATAAAAAGTTACTATAATAATAATAAAAAAAGAATTAGTGCTTCACTGAAAAAAAAACTCACAAATACATTACTAACAGAAGATCCTCAAAGAAAAGATCTGTTTTTGCTCACGGGCAGGAATGATTAGACCAGGTGCAGACTGCAGGCAAGCAGAGAGAACACGGAAAGGAGCTCACACTGAGCAGACTGGAGAGGGGCAAGGTGTAGTCACAACCACTGGGAAAATTTGCAGGGAGAACTTTACCCAATGTGAACTTCTTTTCTCTGGGAGAAAGTCAGTAGATCACTAGAGAAGCTATAACCACAGGGAGCAAAGATTTCAATCCCAAAACACTGAGATCAATTAGGACCTGACCACACCCACCTAAGACCCAGAGTCACTCAGCACTCTCTCAGAGTCTCAGAGAGTGTCCACTGTGCAGGCAGCACAGCCATTGCTGTTCCACTGCTGCTTCATTGCTACCTCTGGTAGTCTGTAGAGGAACCTTGGTAATATTATACTTCCCAAAAAGGAAACTGCATATGCTTTTTTGTTTTCTTTGATTCTTTTTTTTTTTTGGTCAAAATGAGCAAAAAACTTAAAGCCAACTCTAACTATAGATAGCTTCTATATGGATAGAGAGCAGACTTCAAACCCTGAGGAGACTAAAAACAGAGTGTCTCCAGATGAATCCCCAAAGGGAGATGATCCGGTCCCCACCACATAAGACTGTCATAGAAGAAATTCTATGAAAGAAAGCTAGAAGAAAAATGGGGAAAGGAAAAGGAAGCTTGGCAAGAGGGTCTGGATAAGCCATCCCACTCATTTAAAGATAGAGAGGATAAAGAAATCAAATCCCTGAAAAACAGAATTAGTGAATTGGAAAAAAATAGCTCTCTAAAAAATAAAATTGGCAAAATGGGAAAAAAATCCATAGAACAAAACAAGTCACTTAAAAACTCAATTGGGCAATTACAAAAAGAAATGAAAAAGTAAGTGAAGAAAATAATTCATTAAAAATCAGAATTGAACAAATAGAAATAAATGACTCGAGGAAAATGTTAAATGGTTACTTAGAAAAACAACAGACCTAGAAAATATATGTAGGAGAGATAATCTGAGAATTATTAGACTTGCTGAAAATTATGATGAATAAGAGTCTAGACATTATTTTATAGGAAATCACCAAAGAGAACTGCCCAGATGTTATAGAAACAGAGGGTAAAATAGACATTGAAAGAATTCATCAATTACCTTCTAAAAAAGATGCCCAAATCAAAACTCCAAGAAATATTGTGGCTAAATTCCAGAACTATCAGATTAAGGAAAAATGCTATAAGCAGGTAGAAAAAAAAAAAAAAAAAAACAATTCAGATAGAGAGTAGCCAAATAAGGTTTACGCAGGATCTAGCAGCAGCCATATTAAAGGAATATAATGTCTGAATCTGATATTCCAAAAGGCTAAGGAACTTAGTATGTAGCCAAGAATAACTTACCCAGCCAAAATGAGCATTTTTTTTTCAGGGAAGAACATGGACATTTAATGAAATAGGTGAATTTCATATATTTCTGATGAAAAAATCAGAACTAAACAAAAAGTTTGATCTCCAAATATAGTACTCAAGAGAAGCATAAAAGGGGAAACAAGAAATCTTGGGAACTATATTTCTGTTATGAATAAGAACACATGTATAATTTGGTTTTATAGTTATAATATAAAAAAAGAAACTAAAGGTGGAAAGGAAATTGTACCAGAAAAAGGGCAAACTGGAGGTACTACATCTCACAAAGAGGCAAAGGAACCCTATTATATCTGAGGGAAAGAAGGGAGGGGGATGAACATAGAGTGTATGTTCCTCTCATCAGAATTTCTTATGGTCCAGAATAGAGAGAATACATGGAATACAGAGAGACTTGGAAAGAATTACATGTACTGATGCTAAGTGAAATGAGCTGAACCAGGAGATCATTATACACTTCAACAACAATATTGTATGAATATGTATTCTGATGGAAGTGGATATCTTCAACAAAGAGAAGATCCAATTTAATTCCAATTGATCAGTGATGGACAGAATCAGCTACATCCAGAGAAGTAGCACTGAGAAATGAATATGGACTTCTTGCATTTTTGTTTTTCTTCCCAGGTTATTTTTACCTTTTGAATCCAATTTTTCTTGTTCAACAAGAGAACTGTACGGATCTGCACAGAGGACTTGGAATATAATATTCCAGAAGGCAACGGAGCTATAATTACAACCAAAATTCACTTAACTCAATAAAATTAAGTACAATCCTTTAGGGGAAAAGGTGAACATGCAATGAAATGGAGGATTTTCAAACATGCATGATGAAAAGATCAGAACTGAAGGGAAATTTTGATTTTCAAATTTAGAATTCAGGAAAAGCATAAGGAGATAATGAGGAAAGAGATATCGTACGTGACTAAATAAAGTTTATTTGTTTACATTTCTACATGGGAGAATGAGAGTTGTAACTTAGAACTATCTCATTATTGTGGCAGTTAGAAGGAGTAGACTAAGGGCATAGATGTGAGTTGAATAAGAAAGGATAAGATGTAAAAATGATGAAGAAGTGATGAGAGAAGAACATATGGGACAAAAAGGGAGAATTTGGAATGTAAGACAAAAGCAACAAAAAAATGAAAATAGTATTCTTTGATCTTTACTCAGTTTCTACAGTTCTTTCTCTAGAAGTGAGTGATATGTTTCATCATTTCTATTAGAACTGTCTTGAAACACTGTTGCTGAAAAGAGCTAAGAATATCATAGTTCATTATCAAACGATATTGTCTGTAAACAATTGCTGATCTATTGAAATGGAAAAAAGGTTGCACTATATCATTAAAATTAAAAAAAAAAACATTTAAATTAGGTAGAAACATAGAATGATCTACATCCTTAGAATTTTCCATGGTATCTTTCAGGTTATTTATTTATTTATTTTATTTTATGTTTTTATGTTTTTAATATTTTTAATTGCTTTTTATTTACAAGTTATATGTATGGGTATTTTACAGCATTGAAAATTGGCACTTTTTGTTCCAGTTTTTCCCATCTTCCCCTCCACCCCCTTCCCCTAGATGGCAGGCTGACCAGTAGATGTTAAATATATTAAAGTATAACTTAGATACACAATAACTCTGAAATATTGTACAATTAGCCTATGAAGGAAATCCAAAATGCAGGCAGGCAAAAATATAGGGATTGGGAATTCAATGTAATGATTCGTAGTCATCTCCCAGAATTCTTTTGCTGGGCGTAGCTGGTTCAGTTCATTACTGCTCCATTGGAACTGATTTGGTTCATCTCATTGCTGCAGATGGCCAGGTCCATCAGAATTGATCATCATATAGTATTGTTGTTAAAGTATATAATGATCTCCTGGCCTTACTCATTTCACTTAGCATCAGTTCATGTAACTCTCTCCAAGCCTTTCTGAAATCATGTTGTTGGTCATTTCTTACCAAACAATAATATTGCATAATATTCATAAACCACAATTTATTCAGCTATTCTCGAATTGATGGGCATCTACTCAGTTTCCAATTTCCGGCCACTAAAAAGAGGGCTGCCATAAACATTTGTGCACATACAGATCCTTTCCCTTCTTTATGATCTCTTTGGGATATAAACCCAATAGTAACACTGCTAGATCAAAGAGTATGCACAGTTTGATAAATTTTTGACATAGTTCCAAATTGGTCTCCAGAATGGTTGGATGTATTCACAATTCAACCAATAATGTATCAGTGTCATAGTTTTCCCACATCCCCTCCAACATTCCACATTATCTTTCCCTGTCATTCTTTATCTCAGAGTTTTTTTAATTTGCATTTCTCTGATTAATAATGACTTGGAGCATCTATTTACATGTCTAGAAATAGTTTCAATTTCTTTGTCTGAGATTTGTCTGTTCATATCCTTTGACCATTTTATCAAGTGGAAAATGGCTTGATTTCTTATAAATTAGAGTCTATTCTCTATATATTTTGGAAATGAGTCCTTTATCAGAACCTTTGACTATTAAAATATTTTTCCATGCTTCCCTTCTAATCTTGTCTGCATTAGTTTTGTTTGTACAAAACTTTTCAGTTTGGTATAATCAAAATTTTCTATTTTGTGATCAGTAATGATCTCTAGTGCTTCTTTGGTCATAAATTCCTTCCTCTTCCACAAGTCTAAGAGGTAAACTATCCTGTGTTCATCTAATTTTTTTTATAATCTCCTTATTTAGGTCTAGGTCATGAAACCATTTTGATCTTGTCTTGGTGTACGGTGTTAAGTGTGGGTAGATGCTTAATTTCTGCTATACTAGCTTCCAATTTTCCCAGCAATTTTTGTCAAACAATAAGTTCTTATTCCAAAAACTGGGGTCTTTGGGTTTGTCAAACACTAGGTTGCCATATTTATTGACTGTTTTGTCCTTTGAATCTAGCCTATTCCACTGTTCAACTAATCTATTCCTTAGCCAATACCAAATGGTTTGGTAACTGCTGCTCTATAATATAATTTTAGATCTGGTACAGCTAATCCACCTTCATTTGATTTTTTTTTTCATTAATTGCCTTGAAATTCTTGACCTTTTGTTTTTCCATATGAATTTTATAGTTATTTTTTCTAGGTTATTAAAATAGTTTTTTGGGAGTCTGATTGGTATAGTGCTAAACAAATAGATTAGTTTAGGTAGTATTGTCGTCTTTATTATATTTGCTTGGCACTGGAAAGATTCCAGTTTTACCCCATTGCACATGATGCTTACTGACGGTTTTAAATATATGCTCCTGACTATTTTAAGGAAAAGTACATTTATTCCCATACACTCAAGTGTTTTTTTTTTTTTAATTAGGAATGGATTTTGGATTTTATCAAATGCTTTTTCCTGCATCTATTGAGATGTTTATATGGTTTTTGTTAATTTGGTTATTAATATGGCCAATTATATTGATAGTTTTCCTAATATTGAACCAGCCCTGCATTCCTGGTATAAATCCTACTTGATCATGGTGTATTATACTGGGGATGATTTTCTGTAATCTTTTTGCTAATATTTTATTTAAGATTTTAGCATCAACATTCATTAGGGTGATTGGTCTATAATTTTCTTTCTCTGTTTTCAACCTACCTGGTTAGGTATCAGTATAATGTCTTTGTCATAAAAGGAATTTGGTAGGACTTCTTCCTTTCCTATTTTATCAAATAGTTTATATAGCTTTGGGTGTAATTGTTCTTTGAATGTTTTGTAGAATTCACATGTAAATCCATCTCGTCCTGGGGATTTTTTCTTAGGTTGTTGATTAATAACTTGTTCTATTTCTTTTTTCTGAAATGGCAATATTTAAGCAATTTACTTCCTCCTCTGGTAATCTGGGAAGCCTCTATTTTTGTCCTAATATATTGTCAATTTTTGTTTAGCTTCCATAAACTGCTGAGAAGAAAGTATACTGCTTTCTTTCACCATTCAGCTTTCTCCAGAGATCTATCATACTTAATTTTTTCTAATATTCTATTTACCTCTTTACTTTCTTTGTTATTTGTTTTGTGATTTGATTTAACAAATCTGAGAGTGCAAGACTGAGATCTCCCACTATTATAGTTTTGCTGTCTATTTATTCTTGCAACTCTCTTAACTTCTCCTTTAGGAAATTAAATGCTATACCACTTGGTGCATATATGTTTAATATTGATCTTGCTTCAATATCTATTGTACCCTTTAGCAAGATATAATGTCCTTCCTTATCTCTTTTAATTGCGTCAATTTTTGCTTTTGCTTGATCTGAGATAAGGATGGCTACCTGTGCTTTTTTGACTTCACCTGAAGCATAATAGATTCTGCTCCAGCCTTTTACCTTTACTCTGTATCTCCCTGTTTTAAATGTGTTTCCTAAAAACAACATATTGTAGGGTTCTGACCTTTGATCCAGTCTGCTATTTGCCTCCTCTTTATGGGAGATTTCATACCATTCACATTTAGGGTTAAAATTACTAATTCTGTATTTCCTGCCATCCTAATATCCCCATATTATGCTTTTCTTTTTCTTGCCCCCTTTACCCCCTTCCCTAATTTTAAACTGATGGGTTCCACTTGTGTCATGCAGCTCTCCCTCTTTAGGATCTTTCCCTCCTCCCTTTGAATCCCTTCCCTTTCTTGTACCCTCCCCTTATTATTCATTTTCCTTTTCCCTTTTCTTCTCCCACTTTTTAATGATGTGAGAGAAGATTCTCTGTAAAACAAATATGTCAATTATTTCCCTTCGAGCCAAATTGGATGATAGTAGGATTCACACAATGTTCTTCACTCTCTCTAAGTTCCCTCTGATATGATAGCTTTCCTTTGCCTCACTGTCTCATGTAGTTTTCCTCTTTTTATCTCCCCTTTTCTCTTTTTCTGACACTATCCCCTTTCCATTTCTACTTCCCTTTTTTATGTTATTCCAGTAAAATCAAATTATACATGTGGTTTTTATGTATATCCACAACAGGAATATAGTTCTTAAGAGTTCCTTTTCCCTTTTTCTACTTCTCTTGAATGCTGATGTTGGAGATCAAATTTTTTGTTTAAGTCTGTTTTTTTCCTTAGAAACAAATGCAATTACCCTGTTTCATTACATATCCATCTTCTTCCATGGAAAAAAATGCTCAGCTTAGGTGGGCAGTTTATTCTTAGCTGCCTTCCAACTTCTTTTGCCTTTCGGAATATCAGATTCCAGGCCCTTCTTTTCTTTAATGTTGAGGTGGCCAGATCTTGTATGACCCTTATTGTTGCACCTCGGTATTTGAATTGTTTTTTCCTGGCTGCTTGTAATATTTTTTCTTTAGTCTGAAAATTTTGAAATTTGGCCATAATATTCCTTGGAGTCTTAATTTTAGGGTCTTTTTCAGAAGGTGTTGGATGAATTCTTTCAATGCCTATTTTACCTTCCAGTTCAATTACTTCTGGGCAGTTCTCTTTGATGATTTCTTGTAAAAGAGTATCTAGGCTCTTTTTTTCATCATAATTTTCGGGTGGTCCAATGATCTTCACATTCTCCTAGATCTATTTTCCAGGTCTGTTTTTTTCCAAGTGTATATTTGACTTTTTTTCCCAATTTTTCATTTTTTTTTTTTTTTGTTTTGCTTGACTGATTCTAGATGTCTCAATGAATCAGTCATTTCTATTTATTTTCGGTTCTGATTTATAGTGAATTATTTTCTTCATTAGCTTTTTTAAATTTATTTTTCTATATGTCCAATTGAGTTTTCAAATGAGTTGTTTTCCTCTATGAAATTTTTTTCCATTTCACTATTTTTTTTAGTGAATTATTTTCTTTTTCTAATTCACAAATCCTACTTTCTTGGGAATTCTTAACCTTTTCCAATTCATAAATTCTGTTTCCCTGTACTTTTTGGGAGTTTTTTACCTTTTCCAATTCACATTTCAGGAAGGTGCTGCTCTCTTGCATAGCTTCTCTTTTCTTTCCCATTTTTCTTCTAGTTTTCTTTTAAGGTTTTAGTCCCTTCTAGGAGAGCCTTTTGTATTGGGGACCAACAATTGTCTGGAGACTCTCTTCTACTAATCTCTTCAGGGTTGAAAAGCTGCTTTCTTTCTATATGGAAACTATCAAACGTCCTTTTGATTTCTTTAACTCATTATCTTAAAGCCTGTAGCATCTGCCTTCAGAGCCAGGAGGTTACTAGCTTCCTCTGTAGAGCAGTGATAGGTGTATGGATGGGCGGCTATCCTTTCTGCCTGCTACAAAAAGCAGAGAGGTAATGGAGTGCTCTGGTAAAAAGTTCCCCACCTGGAGGTAACTCAGGCCTGCAAAGCTGAGCTGGGAAAGTGCCCTGCAAAGAACCCCAGCTGTGTGGAATAACGATTGCCCTGGGGCTAGAAGCTGAGCAATGAGAGTTTCACTACCCCAAGCCAAATCCCACCCTGGGGCTGTGGATATTAGCAGCTGAGCAGTGAATGGTCCTGCAGGGACTGGAAGTGTCTCTGCCCTGGGAAGCACAGTCTGCTGGGGAAGTTCTATTGCCCCAGGCTGAGTCCCACACTGTGCAGATTAGAGGCTGCCCAGGCTGTGCCCCCTTGCCGTGCAGATTCATATCTGTCCCTGCAAAAGCCCCAAACTACAGCATGTGGCTGTACGGCTGTGTTACTGTCTACCTGAGTCACTTCCTGGTTTGGTTGGTTACAGTCAGATCTTGTTAGGTTCTGGCATTTTTTAGAGTACCCTCTGTTTTAGGCTTTAATTTCTCTGCCAGTTTACTGTTTTGTAATCAAGGCAGAGCAGTTAGCCTATAGCAGAGTCGTCTTTATAAATTCTCTAACCACCAAGATCTCCCCCGCCCCTGTTCTGCTCAGGATGCTAGTCTCTCACTACCTGCACTGGTCTGTTCCTGGCTTCTCAGGACAAACATTTCCTGGCAAGCTTCCAGGTTATCTTCGGCTGGTAAATTATAGTGCTTCTAATTTTCATGAATTAAACAATGAAGAGCTATTTTTGAGGCTCAATTTAATAGTTGGTTGTAAGAGGAATTAGAGGAGCTTAGAAAGTTGTGTGTGCCTTCTCTGCCATCTTGGCAATGCCCCCTGCAGATCCTACTTTCTTGCGAGTTCTTTGTCCTTTCCAATTCATAAATCTTACTTTCCAAAGTTTTTTTTTTTTTTTTTTTACTTTTTCCAATTCACAAATTTTGTTTCCCTGCACTTCCTGGGAGTTTTTTACCTTTTCCAATTCATATTTCAAAGCTTCTCTTTCCTTTTCCCATTTTTCTTCTAACTCTCTTTTGAGACTTTTAATGGTCTCTTCTTTGAGAGCCTTATGCAAAAGGGGACAGGTAGCGTTCCCCTTTGGGGTATTGTCTAGTGACTATTTGCTATTAGTCTCTTTGGGATTGCAGACCTGCTCTTTTTATGTATAGAAGCTATAGATCACCCTTTTAATTTTTAATTAATTTTTAAAGTCTTTAGGGTATGTCTTCAGGGCAAGGGAGTTACCAGCTTCCTCTGTATAGCAGGGAGAGATGTAAACTGGTTTTAGCTCTAAGGTATGGGAGTACTCTTAGTGAAAGTTTCTCCTTCCCCCAACCAGAGCTGATTTAACACAGGCGAGCTACTGAAGTGCCCATTGGAGCTGTGTGGTTTAGTGACTGCCCTAAGGCTAGAGACTAAGTGTGTAAAAGTATAACTGCCCCAATATCAGAGCCCCTTGTGGGGCTGTGGTTATTAGCAGCTGGCCAATGAATATCCCAGCTTGGACTGGAAGTCTCTGCCCGGAAGCAAATTGCTCTGTGAAAGCTCTATTGCCCTAAACTGAGCCCCTCACTGTGCAGATTAGAGGCTGCCCCAGGCTGTGCCCCTCTGCCATGCAGGCAGGCAACTGCCCCAAGCAAAATCCCTGTACTGCAGGTTGGGGCTGTGAGCTTATGTGCTCTCACTTCCAGTTTGGGGTTCCCTACCTGAGCTGATCTTCTTCCTGACCCCAAGGACAAATCTTTTCTGGCGAGATTCCAGATTATCTTGGGCTGGTGAATTGTTGTACTTCTAATCTTTATGAGTTGTAGCAGCCAAGCGATATTTTTGAGGCTGAATATAATATTGATAATGAGGGTAAGAGAGGAGCTTAGAAAGTCACATGTGCCTTCTCTGCCATCTTGGCTCTGCCCTGGTATCTTTCAGCTAAAGGAATCACTCATGGTCAATTAAAGATCAGAGAAAAATGGGAACACAGTAGTGGAAACATTAATTTAATTTAGCCATAGTAACAATTCCCACATGTTGTCATCAGATTCAGTGATGCTTGAGTTAAGGCAGAAGGGGAAAATATAAATCTTAAGCTCTCTCTCTTTGCTTATTCATCCTACACAAATGTAAATATAATCTGCCCAAAAATCAATCTTAATTATGGCACTATGTCTTCATTTTGTAGAGCAAACCTACCTAGCATCATAACTACATAAAGAATCACAACTACCTATTGATTCTAAATCATTCCTCTTCCCATCTAACCATTGACTAAGACACTAATACTTAAAATAAAAGGCATTTTGCATATGGTCCTCTTGCCAGATATGTCTTGTGGAAGATTGTGCTCAAGTTATGCCTTGAAAAAAAAGGGACATTCTATGAAACTCATTTCAAAATGTCCTTATCTGATGAAGGCAACACAATTCTCAGGCTCATAACCTAACTTTAGTGTTACTTTTTATTCTTTTATCTTCCTTACTCCACATTTGCAGTCAATTGCTAAATCTTGCCATTTCTACCTTCCTATTACCTCTTACATATTAGCAATTTTCATTACTCACTCTACTACTTCAGTTCAGATTAAATCACCAACAACCTTAGATTGTTGTATCAAATTCCTAACTGAACTCCCCCAATCCTGCCTCTCCAAATTCTTGCTCATTCTCTACAATCCTTAATGTTAAAGAGTTTTCTTTAAATATATCTAATTGTGTGACAATCTTACTCAAATATTCAATGCACTCAAGTGATTCCCTTTTATATCATGGGGGAAAAAAGTAAATTCTTCCATTAAACTTTTAAAGTTCATTAGGACAATATCTCAACCTATATTCCCAGCTTCATTTTGCATTAATGCCCCTCTTACACTCTGAAATATAGCCCAACTGACTTTCTCCAGTTATTCTTGTATATAACATGCTATTTTTGTGCATAGCAGTGACTGCACAGGTTGTCCCCCATATCAAGAATTCTCTGTATCTCTCCTTAATAGAATTTCTCTTCCTAGATAGAATCCCCTCCCTTATTTCCTGAAAACCATGTATAAGGAAACTAACTTTGCCTATATAACAAATAATAAAAGTTATTCCTAGGAGCAAAAATATTTCTGATTTTTGAATATAATAAAAAAGTAAAGAATGTAGTTTGTGAAACATGTTAATGAAGGAACTTACCTCTCCTTTTTGAATGGCATGACTCATAGAGCAGAAACTGTTTAGGCACTATTTTTGATAGGAAGGTTTTTTTTTTTTTATCCTTATGCCCTTGACTCAATATCCAAAACTGTTATATGCATATTTAATAATTAATATAACTGATAATTTGATTCCCCATGACAATCTTGTGAGGTAGGGAAAATTATTTTGCTTTCACTTTACAGAAGAAACAGACTCAGAGTGCTAAGGGGACTTGATCACTGTATTATTGCTGATAAGTGACTTCAACCAGTTTCATAATTTCAAGACAATGTTGGGTTTTTTTCCCAATTATAAAAAAAATATATTTCTATTTTATTTCAGAGAAAACTGCTGAAGTTTGAGAAATGGTGGACAGTTTGAAAATCAATTTGTATTAAAAATGAAAAGATTGTGAAAAGCAGTAGAACAGCTGGAAAACATGCCTTATATATTTTCACAGAAACTGTGATAAAATTATAAATGCTAAGTGTTTTGTTACTTCTATTAGCTAGCAAAATAAATCCCAATTCAGGATGAATAAGAGTTATTTTCTTGAGAATTCAAACACAGACTCAGTTTATCTTTATTGGTCTGATATCCAGTCTCCCTTTGCTTTTCCTTCAGTTCAAGTTGTCACAACCTTAGTATCTACAATTGGCTTTTATGACCTTTCATGACTATGAAGAGCCATCGCATTGATTTTCTGATTTTGTCCCCTTTTGGTCATGGCTTCAAACAGACAAATCTTGAGTCATCTCATCAGTTATTCCTAGATTGTTTCATTCCTTTTTCTCTATTTTGTTTTTATTATGAACTTAAGAAATAAAACAAGAATATCCATAATATAGTAAAATGGGGGAGGGGAATGACTGCACAAAAAATTGCAAATCTATTTTGTATAATGTGCTAATCCTTTTAAATATGCAACTTTCTATTTTTTTTTATTTTGTTTTTTTCTCTTCCACTTCTTATCCTAGAAATGGTTGTCATTACATACAAATAAGTATGTGTTTATGCTTGCATGTATGCAAGAATACATGTATGCACACAAATACATATACGTATAAAATAATTCTATACATCTATTTATCCAATTTCTCCTTTTTTCCCTCTGGATACAAATAGTGTCTTTTTTCGTGTGTCATTTATAATTATTTTAAATTTTAATATCAGTTAAAATGGCTTAGTTGCTCAAGGTTGTTCTTAAAACAAAATCATTTTTACTATATTAAACCTTCTTTTGGTTCTACTTATTTGACTCTATTGTTTTGTGCAATTCTATTCATATTTTTCTAAGGTTTTCAACATTTCAATTTCTGTTTTACTGTAGTACTTTATACATTTTTTGGTCTTGGTTGCCAGATACTAATTAAGTATAATACCATGTAAGAATTATAAAATATTTTCAAGATACATATTTTCCTATTATGGATCCATTTCTACTAGTTGTTGTTGTTGTTATTATTGTTGTTTGTCATTTGTTTTTAACAGGACCATGACATCCGAGAGGTATTGCCATGACATATAAGTGAATTTGAATTTAAATGTGGGAAAGTTATACAAAGTCACCAGCCTCACTTTCTTCTCCAGAGTCATGTGGGTCCAGTGGTGAGGAATAGATCAGGTTAATTGTAGATAGTCCTGGATGCAATAAGAGAACTTGTCCTTTTTAAGGTAAGATCTTTGATAGGTCTCAGTTTGACTGAGACAATGTCCAATAAATGATTAAGATTAGGTAAGAAATGAGGGAGAGGCAAGATGGCGGAGAAGACACACGCGACTTTCTAAGCTCTTCTCTTACCCTCTTTATCAATATTATATCGAGCCTCAAAAATAGTCTTGACTGCTACAATTCATAAAGATAAGAAGTAGAATAACTCACCGGCCAAAGAAAATCTGCAGTCTCGCCAAAAAAAGGTTGGTTCCGGGGCCAGGGGGGAGATCAGAGCAGACAGGGAGAGAAATTAGGTTCTGAGGAGAGCCTCAAACCGAAAGCGAAAGCACAAATCTCAGCACAAGCTCCCAGCCCCAACCCACAGTACGGGGCTTTTCCTTGGGGCAGTTGTGATCCTGCACGGCAGGAGGACGGCAGTTTAAGGCTCCAACCAAGCAGTGGGGGCCCGGCTTGGGGTCAAGGAGCTTTTCCAGGGCCGACGGCATTGGGCAGAGACACTGGGGCAGAGTTCGGGGCAGTCTGCAGTCCGGGTCAGCTGCCAATAATCCAGTCCAACAAGAGGCTCCAGCCTGGGGCAGTGACACTTTCACCCTTAGGCCCTAGGAGGGGCAACCGGAAACCCACTCCAGCCCCAATTGGCACTTCCATAGCACAGCCAGTGCTGAATCCACTTCCTGGTTGGGGGAAGGGAAGACCTCACTCAGAGCACCCCATACCTCCGAGCCAAGAAATTGGTTTACATCTCTCCCTGTTCTGCAGAGGAGGCTTAAACCCCCTTTTGCCTAGGAATTACCCAAAGGCTTTTAAAACATGAATTAAAAAGATGAAAAGAATGATCGACAATTTCCCTATGCAGAAAAGAGCAGGTCAGCAAACCTGAAGAGACCTCAAAAACAAAAATGCATCAGACTGTCCTTTACATGATGTTCCCAGAAGAGACCATTAAAAGTATCAAAAGAGAGTTAGAAGATAAATGGGGAAAGGAAAAGAAAGCCTTAAAGAGAGCAACCTCTGAAATACGAATTAAAAGCAAAAATTTTGGGAAAGTAAGAATTGTGGAATTGAAAAATAAAGAATTCACTAGAAAGTAGGATTTGGAATTGAAAAAATAAAGAATTCACTAGAAAGTAGGATTTTGTGAAAATTGGAAAAAGACAAAAGAACACTCAAGAAAGTAGGATCTGTGGAATTGAAAAGAAAATAATTCACTAAAAAAAAAAAAAAAAAAAATTAGTGAAATGGAAAAAAATTCAACAGACCAAAACAATACATTTAAAAACTCAATTGGACATATACAGAAAGGTAAAAAAAGCCAATGAAGAAAAATAATTTTTTAAAAATTAGGAACTGAAAAATAGAAACCAACGATTCATTGAGACAGCAAGAATCAGTCAAGCAAAACAAAAAAATGACAAACCTGAAAAAACCATGAATTATCTATTTTGCAAAAATGACAGACTTGGAAAAATAGATTAGGAGAGATAATCTGAGGAATTGGACTTTCCAAAATTATGATGAAAAAGAGCCCAGATAATTTTTTACAAGAAAACAACAAAGAGAACTATCCAGATGTAATAGAATCAGGGCAAAATAGGATTGAAAGAATTCATCGAACACCTTCTGAAAGAAACCCCTAAAAATAAAAAACCCCAAGGAATATTGGGCCAAATTTCAGAACCATCAGATTTAAGGGAAAAAAATTTTACAAGCAGCAAAAAAAAAAACATTTTACTGAGGTTCCATTAACAAGGATCACCCAAGATCCGGGCCTACATTAAAGGAAAGAAGGGCCTGGAATATTTCCAAAAGGCACAAGAACTTAGGGAGCCAGCCAAGAATAAACTACCCAGCCAAGCATTTTCTTCCAGGGAAGAAGATGATTTTAAATGAAACAAATGAATTCCATTTGTTTCAAAGAAAAAACCAGAACTTAAACAAAAAAATTTGATCTCCAAGAATAGAACCAAGAGTAGAAAAGGTAAAAATAACTCTTGAGAAATTGTATCTCGTTGTGGATATACAAAAAGAAATACATGTATAAATTTGATTGTAATTGGATATAACATAAAAAGGGAAGTAGATATGGAAAAGGGATGACAGAAACAAGGTGGGGAAGGAGGGATAAAAGAAAACCACATCCCACAAAGAGGTTAAGGAAACTTATCATATCTGAGGGAATTTGAGAGGGGGGAGGAAAATTAAATTTACCCCACCAAATAGGCTGGCTCAAAGAAAAATAATTTGACATTTGTTTTAGAGGAAAATTCCTCTCGGCCCTCATTAAAAAAGGGGAGAGGAAAAGGGAAAAGGAAAAGAGAAATAAGGGAAGGAAGGGAAAAGACCCAAGGGGGGAGGGGAGGGATTAAAAGAGGGCAAGCATCGGGAACAAGAGGGGACATAAGTTTAAAAAGGGGGAAAGAGAGTTGGGGGAGGCAAGAATAAGAAAGCACAACTGGGTTATTAGGATTGTAGGAAATCAATTTAGTAATTCAACTGCAAATGGAATGGGATGAACCCCTGATAAAGAGGGGAGGCAGATAAAGACCTGATCAAAAGTCAGAACCCCTAAAATGTTGTTTAAAGAAACACATTTAAAGCAGAGAGAACATATAGAGAAAGGAAAAAGGCTGGAGCAAATCCATTATGCTTCAGGGAAGTCAAAAAAGAAGCCATCCCATCTCAGATCAACAAAAGTAAAAATTGATCTAATTAAAAAGAGATAAGGAAGGAAACCACATCCTGCTAAAGGGAGCATAAACAAGGGGCCAATATCAATATTTTAAAATATATCCAATGGTATGGCATCCAACTTCCCAAAGGAGAAGTTAAGAGGTTAAGAAGAAATAGACAACAAACCAATTAGTAGGAGATCCCAACCTTGCACCCTCAGAATTAAAACCAAACCACAAAACAAATAAGAAAGAAATTAAAGAAGAAATAGGAAATATTAGAAAAATTAGGTATGTTGGATCTTTGGAGAAAATTAAATGGAGATAGAAAGGAAATACTTTCCTAAGCAGTTCATGGAACCCATTCCAAAAATTGACCATATATTAGGACATAAACCTCAAAATTAAAATGGCAAGAAAGCAGAAATAGTAAATGCTTTCTTTTTCAGATCATGACAAATAAAACTAATTCCAAAAAAAGTTAGGGGGAAATAAAGACCCAAAATAATTGGAAACTAAAAACTTCATCTTAAAGAATGATTGGGGAAGAGCAAATTATAGATACAATTAATTAATTTCAATTCAAGATAATGACAATGATGAGAATCATACCAAAATTTGTGGATGCAGCCAAAGGGTAATAAGAGGGAATTTTATATCCTTAGAGGCTTACTTGAAAAAACAGAGAAAGAAAAGATTAATGAAATTTTGCAACTAAAAAAACTAAAAAGACCAAATTAAAAAAACCCCCAATCAAATACTAAATTGGAAATTTAAAATTAAAAGGAGAAATTAAAAAATATTGAAAGTAAAAAAAACTATTGAACTAATTAATAAAACTAAGAGTTGGTTCTATGAAAAGCCAATAAAATAGATGTTTCCTTGTAAATCTATTAGAAAAAAAGGGAGGGAGGAAAAAAAATTAGTAGTCTTAAAAATGAAAAGGGAGAACTTTCCACCAATGAAGAGGAAATTAGAGAAATAATAAGGAGTTATTTTTGCTCAACTTTTATGCCAATAAATTTGATAAACCTATGAAATGGATGACTACCCAAAAATATAGACTTCCAGACTAAAGAGGGAGGAAGTAAATTGCTTGAATAGTCCCATTTAGAAAAGAAAAATAGAACAGGAATTAAACAACCCCCTAAGAAAAAACCTGAGGGACCAGGTATTTAATGTGAATTTTACCAAACATTTAAAGAACAATTGGCCCCAAAGCTATATAAATTATTTGATAAAATGGGGAATGAAGGAGTCCCACCAAATTCCCTTCTATGACACAGACATGGTACTGATACCCCAAAACCAGGGTGGGCTGGAAAAACAGAGAAAGAAAATTATAGGACCAATCTCCCTAATGAAATTGATTAAAATCTTAAATAAAATATTAGCAAAAAGACCACAGAAAATCATCTCCAAAGATAATACACTATGATCAATAGGATTTTAATACCGGGAATGCAGGGTTGGTTCAATAGGGAAAAACTATCAATATAATTGGCCAAGAATAACCAAATTAACAAAAATCAATGATCATCCCAATAGATGCAGAAAAAGCATTTGATAAAAATCCAAAACCATTCCTATTAAAAAACACTTGAGAGTTATAGGAAAAAGGTGACTTTTCCTTAAAAATAACCGGCAGCATCTATTTAAAAACCATCAGTAAGCATCAATGTAATGGAGACAAACTGCAAACCCCCCAAATAAGATATGAAGTGAAACAAGGTTGCCCAATTATTACCTTACTTATTTAATATTGTATTAGAAACGCCAGCTAAGCAATAAGAGCTGAGAAAGAGATTAAAGGAATAAAGAATAGGCAATGAGGAAACCAATTATCACCTTTTGCCAAAGACATGATGGTATAATTTAAGAACCCCCAGAGAACTGCTAAAAAAGTTATTAGAAATAATCCACAACTTTAGCAAAGTTTGGTTTATAAAATAAAACCCAACATAAGTCATCAGCATTCTTATATATTACTTAATAAAAATCTAACAGTCAGAAAGTTACAAAGAGAAACCCATTTAAAGTAACTACTGAAAATATAAAATATTTAGGGAATCTATCTGCCAAGGGGAAAATCAGAAACTTTATGAGCAAAATTACAGACCACCTTTTCACACAAATTAAGTCTGATCTAAAAAATTGGAAAAATATTAAATGCTCCTTTGGATAGGGCGAGCAAATATAATAAAGATGACAATATTACCTAAACTAATTCATTTATTTAGCGCTTACCAATCAGACCCCAAAAACTTGTTTTAATACCTGAAAAAAAAAAATAACAAAGTTCATATGGAAAAACAAAAGGTCAAGAATTTCAAGGGAATTAATGGAAAAAAATCAAATGAAGGTGGCTTAAGTTATACCCCATCTAAAATTATATTATAGAGCAGCAGTTAACCAAAAATTATTTGCTATTGGCTAAGGAAAGATTAGTTGATCAGTGGAATAGATTAATTCAAGGAAAACAGTCAACAAATATAAACCTAGTCTTTGATTAAACCCAAAGATCCCAAAGCTTTTTGGGATAAGAACTTACTGTTTGATAAAATTGCTGGGAAAAATTGGAAACCAAATGGTAGAAACTAGGATTGATCCATACTTAAGCCGAATACCAAGATAAGGTCAAAATGGGTTCATGACCCAGGCATAAAGAATGAAATTATTAATAAATTAGGAGGAACACAGGATAAATTTCCCTCAGACCTTGTGGAAGGGGAAGGTCTTTATGACCGGAGAACTAGAGATCATTACTGATCACAAAATAGAAAATTTCGATTTATACTAAACTGGAAAAGTTTTTGTACAAACAAAACTAATGCATACAAGATTAAAGGGGAAGAAAAACTGGGAAAATATTTTTCAGTCAAAGATTCTGATAAAGGGGCCTCATTTCCAAAATATATAGGGAATTAACTCTAATTTATAGAAAATCAAGTCATTTCCAAATTGAAAATGGTCAAAGGAATGAAAGACAATTTTGGGATGAAGAAATTGGAAACTATTTCTAGTCATATGAAAAGATGCCCAACTATTATTAATCAGAGAAATGCAAATTAAGACAACTTCTAAAGATACCACTAACACCTGCCATTGGCTAAGATGACAAGAAAAATAAAGATGATTGCTGAGGGGATGTGAAAACTGGGACATTGATTATTGTTGGTGGAGTTTGTGAATCCAACCATTTTGGAGAGGTTTGGAAACTATGCCCAAAAGTTTATCAAACTCTGGAAACCCTTTGATCCAAAGTAGTGTTCTTACCGGGATTGTATCCCAAAGAGATTATAAAGAAGGGAAAGGGACCTGAATGTGCCTTGAATGTTTGTGGCAGCCCTTTTTAGGTGGTTAAAAACTGGAAACTGAAATGGATGTCAACAGTTGGAGAATGGTTTAATAAATTGGTATATGTATATTATGGAATATTAATGTTCTGTAAGAAATTTACCAACAGGATAATTTAGAAAGGCCTGGAGAGATTATAATGAACTGATGTTGAAGGGAAATGAGCAGGGACCAGGAGATCATTATATACTTAAACAACAATATTATATGATGACCAGTTCTAGGACCAGGCCAATCCTCAGCAACGAGATCAACCAAAACATTTCTAATGGAGCAGAAATGAACTGGAACTAGCTATGCCCAGAAAATGAATCAGGGGAGATACTAAAACCATTACATTGAATTCCCAATCCCTATATTTATGCACACCTGCATTTTTGATTTCCTTCACAAGCTAATTGTACAATATTTTAGAGTCTGATTCTTTTTGTACAGCAAAATAATGTTTTGGTCATGTATACTTATTGTGTATCTAATTTATATTTTAATATATTTAACATCTACTGGTCATCCTGCCATCTAGGGGAGGGGGTGGGGGGGTAAGAGGTGAAAAATTGGAACAAGAGGTTTGGCAATTGTTAATGCTGTAAAGTTACCCATGTATATATCCTGTAAATAAAAGGCTATTACATAAATAAATAAAAAAAATAAAATAAAACTATAGAAAACATAAAAAAAAGAAATGAGGGAGAGAAGAAAGGTCCTTGGGATTTCTGGTCAAAATGGAAATAATTCCTATTACATTCACTTTGAAAAAATCTGGATCCAAACTATGACCAAGTTATGTCTATCAATGAGATCAAGAGAAATTTGGATTTAAGGTAGGATCCTAATAAAGCCTTAGATATCTTGTAAGATTTTAGCAATCAAAATTTATTCTTTTGGGCAGAGCACCTGCAGGAACAGATGTGATCACTTTTGGAGACAGAGGGAAAATATGGGAAATAAGAATGAAAAGAAAAGTAAACAAAAAAAAAAAAAAAGACAAAGAAAAGGAGAGAGGAAGAGAGAGAGAGAGAGAGAGAGAGAGAGAGAGAGAGAGAGACATCCAAGAGAGAACCATTTTATGATGTAAAGTGTTGATATCTTAAATGAGAAGTTTTTTATGCTCATTTTTTCTATCACTTCAATCAAAATGATATAAATTTGTTGTTAACAATTAAAATAGTTGTGTTAGCATACCTCAAAGTTATTTTAATTTGTCCTTGTCTAATAAATTGTGATTTAAAGAATTTTTTCATGATAACACCTAGCTTTGATTTCTTCGTCTGAAAATTGCCTGTTGATATCCTTTGACCATTTATCAATTGGGGAATGGCTCTTACATTTATATTTTTCAGAAATAAGACCTTTATTAGAGAAATTTGCTATGATTTTGTTATATTACTTCATTTTCTATCATACCTTTTAGCAAAATGTAGTTTCTCTGATCATTTTATTTAATTAGGGCTATTTTTTTCTTTTATTTTGTCTGATACAATGATTACCCTCCCCCTATTTTAATTCAAGTGGAATATGTTATATTCTATCCCAGTCACATTTTCAAGTCTCTGTTTATCCTTTTGTTTCAAATGTGTATTTTATAAACAACATATTATTGGATTCTGGTTTCCAACCATTCTGTTATCTATTTCCATTTTATGAGACGCTTTTCAACTCTGTATTTAGGAATTTTAGAATCAGGCAAAATAATTTTAAGAGGTCTTTCTAATCATCCATAGATCCTTTGCACAATTCAGGGGAAAGGTTAATAGAGTTTAAGTCAGAGAATTTAAGTTCAGCTTCCACTTTTGGCAAATCTAATCCTTTACCTTATGCAACATTATAATGGAACATTTCTGTGCCACAATTTTCTGATCTGTAAAATAATTGGATTGGATTACTTGATTTATCAAGTCTACTCAACTTTAAATTTCTAATTTTAGGAACTCTATCTACTTAGTCCATTACCCAAGGCATATATAAAAACTGCTGTGAGTTGCAAATTCTTTTCACAGTAGGTTATAAGGTCAGAAGTAAAACAAACCATTTTCATTAATTTCTGAAATATATAATCATATCAATAATTATATATTAATCACAAATTAATTGCTCTATTATCTGCAGTGTTTTGTAACTCCGCATATTGCAGTGGTTTTTCTCTACCTCTTCCTTTACCATCACCATTACGACATGAATCAATTGAATAATTGCACTTAGGCTTTCATTCATTAATATTTAAAAGCTTTGTATTCTCCACTGTGCCCAATAAACTCTTTAAATAATTGAACAGTCATAATTTACTCAATGATATCCAGCAATCACTATAAATACTTTATGAGATGAGATTGCAAAATGTTTGTGACAGTCCTTTTAATAATGGCAAAAAACTGGGAACTGAATGGATACCTATCAATTGGGAAATGGCTGAATAAATGATGGTCTATGAATGTTATGGAATATTATTGTTCTATAAGAAATGACCAGCAGGATGATTTCAGAGAGGCCTGGACAGATTTACATGAACTGATGCTAAGTGAAATGAGCACAACCTGGAGATCATTATCCACAGCAACAAGAAGACTATAAGATGATTAATTCTGATGGACATTGCTCTCTTCAACAATGAAATGATTCAAACTACTTCCAATTGCTCAGTAATGAAGAAAGCCATCTATATCCAAAGAGAGGACTGTGGGAACTGAGTGTTGACCACAATACAGAATTCTCACTCTTTCTGTTGTTGTTTGCTTGCATTTTGTTTTCTTCCTAGTTTATTTTTTCTTCTTGATCTGATTTTTCTTGTGCAGCAAGATAACTGTATAAATATGTATACATATCTTGGTTTCAACATGTATTTAAAGATATTTAACATGTATTGGACTACTTGCCATCTAGGGCAGAGGGTGGGAGGAAGGAGGGGATAATTTGGAACAGAAAGTTTTGCAAGGGTCAAGGTTGAAAAATTACCCATTCATGTTTTATGAATTAAAAATATTAAAAAAAAATTTCAGTGCTGACTTTAGATATGGTTCATAATATGAATTGCTATTAACTATCTTCTAACTTACTGGGGTGAAATATTTAAGTAATATTTTTAAATCTTAAATATGTCACATCATAGTGAATGCACTTTGTACTGTACAGCTGATATATACTTTTTTTTTATTATAACAACTTTTTATTGACAGAACCCATGCCAGGATAATTTTTTATAACATTGTCCCTTGCACCCACTTCTGTTCCTATTTTTTCCCCTCTCTCCCTCCATCCCCTCCCCTAGATGTAGAGCAGTCCTATATATGTTGAATATGTCACAGTAAGCTGATATATACTTTTAAGAATTTTCCTTTTGATGTGGTCAGTGTTGAATTTGAGACATGTAGATCAACTGATGTAAATAAAGATGTCTTTCTTTTTAAAAAATGAGATGAGATTGCAAATGTAGTAAAATAATGATAAATAGAGCAGGAGGATATAAACAATTTTCAGTTATTTAATGCAAAAAACTACTTTCTATTGTCTTATCTTGAAGAGTCATTGAAAAAACATCAAGATCTACCACGTTTTGAGAAAAGTGAAACTTTTTTTGCAATTTTCTGAATTTAATCATTCCCTTCCTCCACTTAATTTAGTATGTTTAATATCATTGTCAATCTTCCAATTCTAGACACTTAACTGACATTTCTTTGGAATCTTCCCCACACAGACACACCATACACATACATCAATTATATATATTTTGGCTTGAAAATGTAATCTTCTACATAAAACAAGTTTTAATTTTTTGTACAACTATTAGGTTTCAAAAGAATATTTTATCGGGGGGGTGAAACTAAGATGGTGGAGAAGGCACATGCAACTTTCTAAGCTCCTCTCATCCCTTACAACCAATTATTAAATTCATGCTCAAAAATAGCCCTTGACTGGTAAAACCCATGAAGATTAGAAGCACAACAACTCACCAGCCAAAAATAATCTGGAAGATTGCTAGGAAAGGTTTGTCCTGAGGGGCCAGGAACAGACCAGCACAGGCAGGGAGAGACTAGCATTCAGAGCAGACCAGGGACAGGGGTGATCTCTGTGGCTAGAGAAGTTATAGAGATGTCTATAGGCTAAATGATCTGCCTTGATTAAGGTTTACAGAGCAGTAAAGCGTCAGAGAAATTAAAGAAGAAAACAGAGGGTACTCTCTAAAAAACACCAGAACATAACAAGATCTGGCTTTAACCACCCAAAACTGGAAGTGACTCAGAGCAGACTGTAATAGCCCTGCAGCCACATCCTGCAATAAAGGGCTTTTGCTGGGGCAGTTACAAATCTGCACAACAGTGGGGCTGGGCTGGGCAGCCTCTAATCTGAACAGTGAGGGGCTCAGACTGGGGCAATAGAATTTTCCCAGCACTACTGAGTTTCCTGGGGCAGAGACACTTCTGGTCCCTGCAGGGATATTCACTGCTCAAATGCTAATACCCATAGCCCCAGGTTGGGCTTTGGCTTGGGGTAGAGAAACATTCACTGCTTAGTGTCTAGCCCCAAGGCATTTGTTAATACACACAGCAGGGCTCTTTGCAGGGCACTTTCCCAGCTGGGCCCTGCAGACCTGAGTTACTTCCAGGTGGGGAACTCTTTCCAGAGCACTCCTGTACCTCGCTGCTCTTTGTAGCCAGTTGGAAGAACAGCTACCCATCCATACACCTATCACTGCTCTGCAGAGGAAGCTGGTAACCTCCTGGCCCTGAAGGCAGACCCTTACAGGCTTTAAAAAATGAGTAAAAAATCAAAAGGATTATCGATAGTTTCTATACAGAAAGAGAGCAGCTTTTCAACCTAGGAGACTAATAGCAGACAGTCTCCAGACAATTGTTGATCCCCAACACAAAAGGCTCTCCTAGAAGAGACTATTAAAAGCCTTAAAAGAGAACTAGAAGAAAAATGGGGAAAGGAAAGAGAAGCTATACAAGAGAGCAACAACTTCCTGAAATGTGAATTGGAAAAGGTAAAAAACTCCCAAGAAGTGCAGGGAAACACAATTTGTGAACTGGAAAAAGAAAATAACTCACAAAAAAACAAACAAACAAAAAAAAAAAAAACAACCTAGTGAAATGGAAAAAAAATTCCATAGAGCAAAACAATTCATTTAAAAACTCAATTGGACATATACAAAAAGAAGTAAGAAAAGCTATTGAAGAAAATAGCTCACTAAAAATCAAAACTGAACAAATAGAAATGACTGATTCATTGAGACATCAAGAATCAGTCAAACAAAACCAAAAAAATGAAAGATTGGGAAAAACATATCAAATATTTACTTGAAAAAAAAAACAGATCTGGAAAATAGATCTAGGAGAGATAACCTGAGGATCATTGGACTACCCAAAAATTTTGATGAAAAAAAGAGCCTAGATACTATTTTACATCATCAAAGAGAACTGCCCGGAAGTAATAGAAATGGAAGGTAAAATAGGCATTGAAAGAATTCATCCAACTCCTTCTGAAAAGGACACTAAAAACTCCAAGGAATATTATTGCCAAATTTCAGGATTTTCAGACCAAAGAAAAAATATTACAAGCAGCCAGGAAAAAAGAATTCAAATACCAAGTTGCCACAATAAGGGTCACTCAAGATCTGGCTGCCTCAGTATTAAAAGATTGAAGGGCCTGGAATCTGATATTCTGAAGGGCAAAAGAACTTGAATTGCAGTCAAGAATAAAGTACCCAGCTAAGTTGAACATTTTTTCCCATGGAAGAAGATGGACATTTAATGAAAGAGGAATTCCATTTGTTTCTAAGGAAAAAAACAGATTTAAACAAAAAAAGTTGATCTCCAACTGTAGGACTCAAGCGAAGTAAAAAAATGTAAAAGAAACTCAAACACATGTATAATTTGATTTCACTGATATAACATAAAAAAGGAAGTAGAAATGGAAAGGGGATAGGATCAGAAAAAGGGAAAAGGGGAGATAAAAAGAAGAAAACTACATGAGACAATGAGGCAAAGGAAACCTATAATATCTGAGGGAACGTAGAGAGGGGGAGGAACATTGTGTGGATCTTACTCTCATCAGAATTGGCTTAAAGAGGAAATAATTGACATATTTCTTTTACAGAGAATCTTCCCTCACCTCATTAAAAAGTGGGAGAGGAAAAGGATAAAGGAAAAAGAGTAATAAGGGAAGGGTTCAAGAAAGGGGAAAGGATTCAAAGGGAAGAGCGCAGTATCCTAAAGAGGGAGAGCTGCATGATACAAGTGGGATCCATAAGTTTAATAATAGGGAAGGGGGTAAAGGTGGGGAAGCAAGAAAAAGAAAAGCATAATCTGGAGATGTTAGGATGGGAGGAAATACAGAATTAGGAATTTAAAGATAAATGTGAATGGGATGAACTCTCCCATAAAGTAGAGGCAGATAGTAGACTGGATCAAAAGCCACAACCCTACAATATGTTGTTTACAGGAAACATATTTAAAGCAGGGAGATACCTACAGAGTAAAGGTAAAAGGCTGGATCAGAATCTATTATGCTTCAGGTGAAGTCAAAAAAGCAGGGGTAGCCATCCTTATCTCAGATCAAGCAAAAGCAAAAATTGATCTAATCAAAAGAGATAAGGAAGGAAACTATATCTTGCTAAAGGGTACTATAGAAAATGAAGCTATATCAACATTAAACATATATGCACAAAGTGGTATAGCATCTAACTTCATAAAGGAGAAGTTAAGAGAGTTGCAAGAAGAAATAAAAAGCAAAACTACAATAATGTGATATCTCAATCTTGCACACTCAGAATTAGATAAATCAAACCACAAAACAAATAAAAAGAAATTAAAGAAGTAATTAGAATAATAGAAAAATGAGATATGATACATCTTTGGAGAAAACTGAATGGTGACAGTAAGGAGTATACTTTCAGCTCAGCAGTTCATGGAACCTATACAAAAACTGACCATATATTAGGACACAAAGACCTCAAAATTAAATGTAGGAAGGCAGAAATAGTAAATGCTTTCTTTTCAGATCATGATGCAATAAAAACTATATTCAACAAAAAGTTAGGGGCAAATAGATGAAAAATATAGGAAAGTAAATAATCTCATCTTAAAGAATGATTGGGTGAAAGAGCAAATTAGAGACACAATAATTTCACTCAAGATAATGGCAATGATAAGACATTATACTAAAATTTGTTGGATGCAACCAAAGCTGTAATAAGGGGAAATTTTATATCTTTGGAGGATTACTTGAATACAATAGAGAAAGAGAAGATCAATGAACTGTGCTTGCAACTTTATAAGCTAGAAAAAGACCAAATTAAAAATGCCCAATGAAATGCTTAGCATGAAATTCTAAAATTAAAAGAAGAAATTAATAATATTGAAAGTAAAAAAAGCTATTGAATTAATAAACAAAATTGAGAGTTGGTTTTATGAAAAAAAAATAAAATAGATAAAACTTTGGTAAATCTGATTACAAAAAGGAAAGAGGAAAATCAAATTGTTAGTATTAAAAATGAAAAGCGGGAACTTTCCACCAATGAAAAAGAAATTACAGCAATAATAAGGAATTACTTTGCCCAAATTTATGCCAATATGTTTGATAACCTAAGTGAAATGGATGACTAACTCCAAAAATATAGGCTTCCCAGATTAACAGCGGAGGAAGTAAAATGCTTAAATATTCCCATTTCAGAAAAAAGAAATAGAACAAGCTATTAATCAACTCCCTAAGAAAAAATCCCCATGACCAGATGGATTTGCATGTGAATTCTACCAAACATTTAAAGAACAACTAACTCCAATGCTATATAAGCTACTTGAAAAAATAGGGAATGAAGGAGAAGTCCTACCAAATTCCTTTTATGATCCAGACATGGTACTGATTCCTAAACCAGGTAGACTGAAAACAGAGAAAGAAAATTATAGACCAATCTCCCTAATGAATACTGATGCTAAAATATTAAATAAGATATTAGCAAAAAGATTACAGAAAATCATCCCCAGGATAATACACTATGACCAAATAGGATTTATACCAGGAATGCAGGGCTGGTTCAATATTAGGAAAATTATTAGCATAATTGACTATATCAATAACCAAATTAACAAAAAAAATGATCATCTCAATAGATGCAGAAAAAGCATTTGATAAAATTGAACATCCATTCCTAATTAAAAACAAACACTTGAGAGTATAGGAATAAATGTACTTTTCCTTAAAATAACCAGGAGCATATATTTAAAACTGTCAGTAAGCATCATGTGGAATGGGGTAAAACTGGAACCTTTCCCAGTAAGATCTGGAGTGAAGCAAGGTTTCCCACTATCACCATTATTATTCAATATTGTATTAGAAATGCTAGCCTCAGCAATAAGAGTCAAGAAAGAGATTAAAGGAATTAGAGTATGTTATGAGGAAAACAAAGTATCACTCTTTGCAGATAATATGATGGTATACTTAGAGAACTCCAAAAATACTACTAAAAAGTATCAGAACTAATTCATAACTTTAGCAAAGTTGCAAGATACAAAATAAATCCACATAAATCATCAGCATTTTCATACATCACTAACAAAATCCATCATCAATAGATACAAAGAGAAATTCCCTTCAAAATAACTGTCGATAGCATAAAATATTTGGGAATTAATCTACCAAAGGAAAATCGGGAATTATATGAGCAAAATTGCAAAACAAAAAAACAAAAAAAACTTTACACACAAATAAAATCAGATTTAAATAACTGGAAAAATATTAAGTGCTCTTGGATAGGCCAAGCAAATATAATAAAGACAGCAATACTCCCTAAACTAATCTATTTATTTAGTGCTATACCAATCAGACTCCCATGAAAATATTTTAATGATCTAGAAAAAATAGCAACAAAATTCATATGGAATAACAAATGGCCAAGAATCTCAAGGGAATTAATCCAAAAAAAAAATCAAATGAAGGTGGCCTAGCTGTACCTGATCTAAACTATATTATAAAGCAGCAGTCACCAAAACCATTTGATATTGGCTAAGAAATACATTAGTTGATCAGTGGAATAGGTTAGGTTCACAAGACAAAATAGTCAACTATAGCAATGTAGTGTTTGACAACATAAAAATCCTAACTTTTTTTTTTAATTTAATAGCCTTTTATTTACAGGATATATACATGGGTAACTTTACAGCATTAACAATTGCCAAACCTCTTGTTCCAATTTTTCACCTCTTACCCCCCCACCCCCTCCCCTAGATGGCAGGATGACCAGTAGATGTTAAATATATTAAAATATAAATTAGATACACAATAAGTATACATGACCAAAACGTTATTTTGCTGTACAAAAAGAATCAGACTCTGAAATATTGTACAATTAGCTTGTGAAGGAAATAAAAAATGCAGGTGTGCATAAATATAGGGATTGGGAATTCAATGTAATGGATTTTAGTCATCTCCCAGAGTTCTTTTTTTGGGCATAGCTAGTTCAGTTCATTACTGCTCCATTAGAAATGATTTGGTTGATCTCGTTGCTGAGGATGGCCTGATCCATCAGAACTGGTCATCATCTAGTATTGTTGTTGAAGTATATAATGATCTCCTGGTCCTGCTCATTTCACTCAGCATCAGTTCGTGTAAGTCTCTCCAGGCCTTTCTGAAATCATCCTGTTGGTCATTTCTTACAGAACAGTAATATTCCATAATTTTCATATACCACAATTTATTCAGCCATTCTCCAACTGATGGACATCCATTCAGTTTCCAGTTTCTAGCCACTACAAAAAGGGCTGCCACAAACATTCGTGCACATACAGGTCCCTTTCCCTTCTTTATAATCTCTTTGGGATATAATCCAAGTAGTAACACTGCTGGATCAAAAAAATCCTAACTTTTGAGATAAAAATTCATTATTTGACAAAAACTGCTGGGAAAACTAGAAATTAGTATGGCAAACATTAGGCATCGATCCACACTTAACCCCATATACCAAGATAAGATCAAAATAGGTCCATGATTTAGGGATAAAGAATGAGATTATAAATAAATTAGAAGAATTTAGAATTGTTTACCTCTCAGACTTGTGGAGGAGGAAGCAATTTGTGACCAAAGATGAACTAGAAGTCATTATTGATCACAAAATAGAAAATTTTGATTATATCAAATTAAAAAGCTTTTGTACAAACAAAACTAATGCAAACAAGATTAGAAGGGAAGCAACAAACTGGGAAAATGTTTTCACATTTAAAGGTTCTGATAAAGGCCTCATTTCCAAAATATATAGAGAATTGACTCTAATTTATAAGAAATCAAGCCATTCTCCAATTGATAAATGGTCAAATGATATGAACAGATAATTTTCAGATGATGAAATTGAAAGTATTTCTACTCATATGAAAGAGTGTTTTAAATAACTACTGATCAGGGAAATGCAAATTAGGACAACTCTGAGATACCACAATACACTTGTTTTGCCTAAAATGACAGGAAAAAATGATGATGAATGTTGGAGAGGATGAGGGAAAACTGGGATACTGATACATTGTTGGTGGAGTTGTGAATGAATCCAACCATTCTGGAGAGCAATCTGGAATTATGCCCAAAAAGTTATCAAACTATGCATACCCTTTGACCCAGCAGTGCTACTACTGGGCTTATACTCCAAAAGATACGAAAGAAGGGAAAGGACCCTGCATGTGCCAAAATGTTTGTGGCAGCCCTATTTGTAGTGGCTAGAAACTGTAAAATGAATGGATGCTCATCAATTGGAGAATAGTTGGGTAAATTGTGGTATATGAATGTTATGGAATATTATTGTTCTGTAAGAAATGACCAGCAGGATGAACACAGAGAGGCTTGGACTTACATGAACTGATGCTAAGTGAAATGAGCAGAACCAGGAGATCATTATATACTTCAACAAGGATATTGTATGAGGATGTATTCTGATGGAAGTGAATGTTTTTGACAAAGAGAAGGTCTAACTCAGTTTCAATTGATCAATGATTGACAGAAGCAGCTATACCCAAAGAGAGAACACTGGGAAATGAATATAAACTGTTTGCATTTTTGTTTTTTTCCCAGGTTATTTTTACCTTCTGAATCCAATTCTTCATGTGCAACAAGGGAACTGTTCAATTCTGCACACACATATTGTATCTAAGATATACTGTGACATATTTAACATATATAGGATTGCTTGCCATCTGGAGGAGGGCATGGAGGGAGGGAGGGAAAAAGTCAGAACAGAAGTGAATGCAAGGGATAATGTTGTAAAGAATTTTTTTTCAAAATAAAAAAACATTAAAAAAAAGAATATTTTATCTGCTAAAGTAGAGATGTAGCTTTTTAAATTATTTCTAGTCATTTCCTTGAGGCATTGAAAAATTAAGTGTCTTGATCAATGTCATAGAGTCAGGTTACATTAGGACTGAAACTTAAGTTTAAAAGTTGTTGGAATCTTTACAAATTGTTAAGCCATTAGAGTTGATAGAAACAATAATTATCTAATTTAGCATGGTTCAATATGATTGATTTGATCTTAGACGGAGATATTTTGGGCCAGAACTTGAAACAAGATACTAAATACAACTGATAGAAACAATGCTTGTGCTCACACCTTTAGAGAGCTCATAGAAACAAGAAATATTTAATTACTCATTGGAGTTCACATGTTTGGGAGATTTCAAGGGCTTAGAAAGAGATATCTGAATTCACACTTCTCATTGAAGCTCTTAGGGCCAGACAGAATGCTGGGAGATATCCCACAATCCCACTCTCAGACAAGTAGCATAAATACAGCTCCAGTGAGCCACTCTATAGAGTTACTTGGGAACATTCCCAGGGGTTGGAGAGGAGCACTCTACGAGGAAGCTCACAAGCCCTATCTTCGAGGTGAGAGAGATTCATTGTATCTTCTACCTTGCTGCTGGCTGGAGTCTGAAGGACAAACCTTTGGATTTGGAGACATTTGGAGGGAGCTCTTGGAACCAAGCAGAGAGATAGGCCTCTGAGCTAACCAGGTTATATTGAAGGACACAATAAAAGATCTGAACTTTTATCACCTAGCTGTGTTTTGGAAAAAGAACAACAACACAAAGTCATTATTATTATAAGAGAAATTAAATGGCACCCCTCCAACTTACTAATAAGAAATGGTCTCACAACAGTGATCATCAAGGATACACAAGAAATATAATTAAGAATGCTGTCTATATTCTGAAAGGTAATAGACTAAATTCTCACAAGATACACAGTTTTGGAGATGACAAACATAACATTTTATGTTTCTTAATAATGCATACTTGTTACAAGCATTTTTTTTTCTTTCCTTTTCTTTTTTTTTCTGTGTGGGAAATGTCAGAAGAAGAAAAAAAGGATTGATAATTATAAAAATAAAGTAAAAATTCCTTTTTAATATTAGGATTTTTAATTTTAATATTTTTTTTCTATTTGAAAGTCCAAGACAATTTTCAGCATTCATTTTTACAACGTTTTTAAATTCCATATTTTTCTCTCTCCTTTCCTCTTGATAGCTTTTCTTAAAGTGCTAATCAATTTGATATAACTTAAACATGTGCCATCATAAGATAGATTTCCATATTAATCTCTGCTGTGAAAAAAGAAATAGTTCAACAGGAATAAAACAAACAAATTAAAAAAAAAAGTTGATCAGCATCCATGGTCCATCAGTTTTTTAATAGTATATGGCTAACATTTTCCTTCTTGAGTGCTTTTTACTTCAGAGGTCATTGGGTTGCTGAAGAAAGCCAAGTCTATAATCAGTGGACTGTGAAACAAGGTTGCTGATACTATGTACTATATATTCCTGATTCTGCTCATTCATTTTTCCTTAGTTTAAAGACATCTTTCCAGGTTTATTTATATAATCTATCTATTCATCATTTCTTATTACAAAATAGTATTCCATTAATCCAGGGCTATTTCAATATTAGGAAAACTATTAGCATAACTAACAGTATCAGTAACCAAAATAACAGAAATCTCATTAATATTTCAATATATGCAAAAAAAAGCATTTGATAAAATACAACACACATTTCTAATAAAATAGCACTAGGAATAAATGGATTTTCTTAAAATGATCATTTGAATCTATCTAAAATCATCATCAGGCATCTGTTATGGGCATAATGTAGAATGATTTTGAATAAGATCAGGAGTGAAACAAGCTTGCCCACTATGACCATCACTATTCAATATTGTATTAGAAATGTTAACATATAAGAGACGAAAAAGAAATTAAAGGAATTAGAATAGGTAATGAGGAAACGTATTATCACTCTTTGCAGATGTTATGATGGTTTGCTTAGAGAATCCTAGAGAATTAGTTAAAAAAACTACTGGAAACAATTAATAATTTTAGCAAAGTTATAGGCTACAAAATAAATCCACATAGATCATCAATGTTCATTCCCTAAGCTTCTTTCTCTCACGTGTATGCAATAGGTCCTTTTTGTCTCTTCATGAGATGTAATTTGCCCCATTTTAACTCCACTTTCCTCTTCTTCCAGCAGAATCACCTTTCCTTCTTTATTTTCATTCTTATATCTTCAGAATAAAATCAAATTATGTACCCTGTACCCTGTACTCTGAAAGAATGTCTGTAAAAGTGATACAGATCTTAAGATTTGAACATATTTTCCATATATGAATATAAGCTTTTAAACTTTTAAGATGAAGTTATTTTTCTTTTCCTTTTACCTTTTTATGCTTCTCTTGAGTTCCGTATTTGAAGATGAAATTTTGTATTCAACTCTTTTTATCAGAAATGAATGAAATTTACCAGTTTCATCAAATGTCCATCTTTTCCTCCAAAAGATAATGCTCAATTTGCTGGATAGTCAATTTTTGGCTGCAATCCAGATTATTTTGCCTTTTACAATATCAGATTCCAAATCTTTCTGATCCTTTAAAATGGAAGTTGCTAGATCCTAATTAATTCTGATTATGGTTCCTCAATATTTAAATTGTTTTCTTCTGGCTACTTGAAACATTTTCTCTTTGATTTGATAATTCTGAAATTTAGATATGATGTTCCTTGGTAATTTCATTTTGGATACTCTTTCAAAGTTGATCCATTCATTCTTTCAATAGCTATTTTACTCTCTGATTCTAGGACATCAAAGCAGGTTTTCCTTGATTTTTTTTCCTGAAAGATGATATCTAGGCTCTTTTTTTCATCATGGTTTTCAGGAAGTTCAATAATTCTTAGATTGTCTATACTAGATCTATTTTCCAGTTCAGATGTTTTTCCTATGAGGTAGTTTACATTTTCTTCTATCTTTCATTTTTGGTTTTGTTTTACTGATTCTTGAAATTTTACTGACTCAATCACTTCAATTTGTTCAATTCTAATTTTTAGTGAATTATTTTTTCTTCAGTTAGCTTTTTTATCTCATTTTGAATCTGCCAAGTGAAGTTTTAAATGAGGTGTTTTGTTCATTGCACTTTTTCATTTCATCAAATCTATTTTAAGGAGTTTTCTTCAGATGATTTCTATTATTTTCCTTTTACAACTCTCTTGCAAAGTTCTTCTTTCCTTTCCTCATTTTTCTTCTAACTCTCTTTTAAGATCCTTTTAGAATTCTTCCAATAGGATGCTATGAGATAGGGACCAACTCATATCAACTTTTGGGCTTGATCTGGAAATACCTTGCCTTTATCAGGATTTGAGGTCTGTTCTCTTACTCCATAAAAATTGTCTATGGTCAGAGTTCTTTTTACATTTTTGGTTTTTAAGCTTGAGGTCTCCTCTTAAGACAAAAGGGAGATTGTCCCAAGCAACTTTAGTTTTCAATGGACCCAGTTCTATTGACTGACTGCAAGTGTTGGGTAGGCATGGCCAGGTCCCACTGTTTTTCCTGGTTTTCAGAGGATTGCTATTTGCCTTTTTGTCTTGGCTGTCCAATCTGTTAATCTGCTGTTCTATTGAATTGTAAGCAGGACAGAATAGCCAATGAAACTGTATTTTGCCTAAGGGCTTCCCAGTAGATTTCTAGTTGAGTGGCTGCCTGGAACCCTAGCTCCCTTCACTGCTTCCTTGTTCAGTTACTTACCCCCCTGACTGATTGAAATAGACATTTTTTGAAGTTCTTTCAAAATATCCTCTTCTGAAAATTTGTTACACTCCAAATACTTATTTTCTCACTCCAAACTAATCACTCTGTCACTCTAAAACTAGTTCAGAGGCTTAATCTGGTGTTGATCTGAGAGGCACTAGGAGGAGCAGCTGAAGATATGTCTACTGGCTTTGCACCTCAAATGTACTTTCTTAATGGGGACTGGAAATAAGGACAACGGAGAGTCTAGAATGCAAAATTAAAAAAAATGTTAAAAAAGCATTTTAAATGAAACTGAGGAAAAAATAAAATATTAAATAAATATTTTTAAAAGTTAAAAAAATGGTTAATTTATAGTCTGAAAACAAAGAGATGATTTTGTCTATAGCCAAAGATAAAACATTGTTCATAAAGGTGCACTAATCCAAATTACATAGAATTTTTCATCAAAGATAAAAAAAACCCACAGATAGATAGTAGGTAGAGAGACGGATAGATAGATAGATAGGTAGGTAGGTAGGTAGATAGATGGAGATACATTAATATATGTAGATATCTATGTTTCTCTATCTATCTATCTATCTATTATCACACATATATGGAAATTGAACTTCATCCCTACATCAAATACTTAGTTTATTTTAGGGTTTATTTTGAGTTAAAAGATTAATATTGTGCATGTCATAATTCAAATAGTGTGTACAAATTAATAGAGATTTTGAGGTAAGTAATTATATATATATATATATATATATATATATATATATATATAACTTGAAGGAGATTGTCAACCCACTCAATTCCAAGAAATTTCTATAAATTCAACAATTGTTGATCCAATCTAAATGGTATAAACAGATGGCAAAATAAGAAGATAATAGTATTAAACTAGCTCTATGAAATCATTCCATAAATAAATCAAAAGCTATTATTTTGCTTAGATTAACAGTTAGTTGTACTGAAAAAAGATTACATGGAAATAATAATAATAATAATAATTTGGAATTTCATTATTCAATCATGGACAAATAAAAAGACTAAGAACATTTAAACAGTGAAACTATATCAAAAATTGGAATTTTATAATTATTTGGAGAGAGCTAAATAAAAACAGTGAGATTTAACCTATTTTAATGTGATTTAATATAAGCACAATATTGAACATCTTATTATTTTTTTCATTCTATTAAAGCTTTATTTGTAAAACATATGCATGGATAATTTTTCAACACTGACCCTTAAAAAACCTTCTGTCCCAAATTTTCCCCTTCTTCCTCCCACTCCTCCCCTATATGGAAGGTAACCCAATACATGTTAAATATGGTAAAATATAGTAAATGCAATACACACACACACACACACACACACACACACACACATATGCATTTACAGTTATCTTGCTGCACAAAAAATTGGATCAAGAAGCAAACAAAACTGAGAAAGAAAAAAAAATGCAAGCAAACAATAACAGAAAGAGTGAAAATGCTATGTTGTGGTTCACACTCAGTTACCTTGGTCCTCTCTGGATGTATATGGCTTTCTTCATCACTGAACAGTTGGAACTGGTTTGAATCATGCTATGGCCGGAAAAAGCCATATCCATCAGAATTAATCATTGTATAGTCTTGTTGCTGTGTATAATGATCTCCTGGTTCTGCTCATTTCACTTAACATCAGTTCATGTAAGTCTCTCCAGGTCTTTCTGAAACCATCTTGCTGGTTATTTCTGGTGCTGGGTGGGCATGGCCAGGTTCCAAGAAATTCTGGCTTTTTGGGGTTCACCCATTACCTTTTATGTTTGTGTTGGATGTTTTATAACTTCTCTGCTGATCTACATGCCTGCAACCAGGGCAGAGTAGGCAACATTGCTGAATATTCCTCTTCATAGATTCTCTGGAGCATACAAGCCTGGGACTCTGTGCTCCCTGGCATCTGTGCTCAGCCTGTTCGTGGTTGGCCTGCCTCTCTCCAAGCTAACTAAAACAGATTGTTTTCTGGAGATCTTCGAAATTGTCTTCTGCTGGTAATTTGTTATATTTCCAAAATTCGTGAATTCTGCCAGTGCAGAGCTAATGCAGAGGCTGGATTTGGTAATTAGTTTGAGGGTAGTAGGAGAAGGTCAGAAATAAATGTATGTCCTCTCCACCATCTTGGCTCTCTGTCCATCTTATTAAATTTTAAAATTAATTTATAAATATTTATTTTTACAATTGTTAACTCTATTGCATATACTATTATTATAGATTTAGTCAATCCACATCTTAATTACAAAGGTTCTTAATAATTTTTTGTGTCACCAGCCCTTTGACATTCTAATCATACCTAAAGATGTTTTCACAGGTAAGTATTTTTAAATGCATCAATAAGATACATCATATAAATGGTCAAAGAATAGGAAGGGAGGATTCTGGAAAGATGGCAGAGTAGATTGGTAAATTACAAGGTCTCCCAATTTTTCCCACAAATAAAACAAATTTGCACCTGAGGCAATCATAAACTTGAGAAAAATTAAGAAATCTTGGGATAGGAAACCTCTTGATACAAGCAGAGACTTCTGAAGAAAGACCCCACGAGGATTAATCTGTGTAATGTGCAAATGAAGGAGTATGGTTTTAGGGAAGATAGCATTAGGGAAGCCCCCCGAACCTTAGAGTGTTTCTGTTCTAACAATCTGTGAGTGATTTTAAAATCTTCTGGCTTTGGAATCTGTGATCCCTAGTTTACCCATCCCAACCCTGGAGTATTATTGTTCTGGCAATCTGTCTGTCAATGATTGTAAAAGTCCTCTGACCTAGGAAAATAATATATCATCCCTTAGATTTTAGGGATGATATATTAGTGATCCTAAGACTCTCTAACTTTAGAAAGCTATTGTTCTAACAATCTTGTCTATCAATGATTCTAAAGTCTTTTGGACTTAGGATAGTCTTAGATCTGCTGGTCAGTGATACACAGATTCCTGAGATAACTCCTCAGTTCTCTCTCTAGGCCATTGAATAGTATATCAGTGACATGAAGAACTGGACAAATATGTCTCCTTTCTCATGGTTTTCATGCTGGTCAGTGATACATAGATAACTGAGATCACTCCTCAGTTGTCTCTCTAGGTCATAAAATAGCATATCCAATTACATGAAGAACTGGACAAATATGTCTCCTTTCTCATGGTTCTTTTCTAAATTCTTTTGGAACTTAGCCCACTTCACTTGACGTTACAATTACAATAAAATTTGTCCCTTGACTTGGATATAGGTTTAAACAAGCTAATTCTTTTGAGATACCTCATGACACCAATTTGCAATCCCCAGCCTTTTGGGGTCCCTTCTCAATCTCAATAAAAACAACCTCCAGGCTAGTTCCACAGAAACACTAAGTGGGGAACCCCTGAGTGATCTGGGTGTGGTTAGGTATGGCTGGAGCCTCATTGGGAACCAGGGAAACTTTCACCTCCTTTTTGTAGAATCAGGGTCTGAGTCTGGGAAGACTAAGGTAACCTTGACTGATTAGAAACACTAGGGCCAGCTGTGCTGCAAATACATTGCCCCTGGACAAGAAGGAATCAATATCTGGTAAATGCAGGGATGCTGCTGGCTGCTGGGCATTGTAGAATGTTGGAGCTTTTGGTTTGGGCTTCCTAGTCACAGGACAGGGTTGTGAGAAGCTCTGAGAAGCCAGAGACAACAGTCCAGGTACCACACTCCAGTATTAGAGATGCTTATAATAATAACTCTTATTTTAAAAAAAATGAGCTAACAAATAAATAATCCACCATAGAAACATACAAAAGGAACAGAGAAAACAGGGATTGCTCTTCAGAGGAGGACACTAAAGTAAAAAAAATACATCTATCTCAGAGAGAACTTATCAAAAGCTTAAAAAAGAATTTAGAAGTCCAATTAGAGACTTTGAGGAAAAACTAAAAAAAAAAAAAAAACAATCCAATAAGAAAGAATATAAAAAAGGATAAAAAAAGATCCTAGAAAAGGAAAAATAGAGTCTCAAAGATTAAAAAAAAACCTCTGAAAACTAGAAATGAAAATTGGAATGCTAACTAGAAGAGACCAAGAAATAACAAAATAGATTATAAAGAATGAAAAAATAGAACAGAATGTATAACATCTTATAAGAAAAATAACAGATCTGGACAAAATCAGGATGAGAAAACATGAGAGTAATTGGACTGCCTCAAATTTGTGATGAAAAAAAGGACCCTGTGTTGTTCTCTTCTTTTTTATAATATATGATCGTTCTCTCTGGGAGCAGGTTTCTTGGGGAGGTTTTCTGGAGGCAGACTTAGTTTCAGTTCAGAGTAATAATCGCCTCAAATGCAGCCAGGGATTTAAGTACAGTCTTTTATTATGTCTTCCAAAATAGCCCTGTTAATTTTTCTTAGAGGCTTATCTCTTTGCTTGGTTCCAGGAGCTCTTACTCCTTTATTACCTCCAGCTCAACTCTGACTCCTGGCAATCTTCCAAACTGACTTCTGACTCTAGCTCATCTCCAACTCATGGCTTCTTCTGAACTGACTCTGTTTGACTGACTCACTGAAGCTCTTTTTATGCTCGGTGTAAAAGGCTGATTCCTCCTCCGAGAGTGGGATTATGGGAAGTGTGAATTCACAAAATTACAAAGTTAACTTTGTGTATCTTCCATACTTGTGAACTCCAATGTGTGAGCTCTAATATGTGACCTCTAATGTGTAAACTATTAAAGGTGCAAACCCAAGCACACAAGCATTGCTTCCATCAATTTCACGTAGTACCTTGTTTCAAGTTCTGGCCCATAACATCTCCTTGTAGGATCAAATCAATCATACTGAACCATGCTAAATTAGATAATTATTGTCTCTATCAATTCTAATGACTTAACACTTTGTAAGGATTCCAACAGGACCCTAACATGATAATGCAATAAATGATCCAAGAAAATTGTCCTGGAGTGATAGACCATGAGGGGAAAGTAGAAATAGAAAAAAAAAAATCTACTGATCACCACTTCAAGGAGATGCTTTGTGGAAAACACATAGGAAGTTTATTGCCAAATTTTAAAATCCACAGATCAAAGAAAACATTTTTTCAAGAAACAAGAAAAAATTAATTTAAATACACTAGAGCTTCAGCTAGAATTGTACCAGATTTAGCAGTAGCGACAATAAAAGGACTCCAAGTTCTGGAATCATCATGCCTACCAACAATCAAAACAACTAGGCCTGCAGCAAAAAATATCATATCCAGCAAAATTATCTATAATATCAAATGAGAAAAAATGGACATTCAGTAAACTTGCAGTTTTCCAGGAGTTTCTATCAACCAAACCCTAACTTAACAGAAAATTTAACATACAAAAGCCAATATCAAAGAACAATTTCAATTGTTTACATGGGAATTTATAGCAGAGTTAAGGTAAAAATAGTAAATATTTTATGCAAATAAGGTGCAGAAGAAGTATAAGCACAGACGCATTAGATGTAGGGAGAAGACTTGTAGTTTTTAAAACACCATGAAGAGTATAATACATTCCAAAATCATCAAAGATATAATGAGAGAGGGATGGGCAGACAGAGAAAAAAAGGGGAAATGGAAGAAGACTAGGGATGGATCCATAGGTTAGGGGAGGTTGAGTAATAGGAAGTGTAGGAGTAGAATTAAAACAAAGGGTGAGCAGGAATAGAAAAGATATGTGTGGGAATATGTGTGTTTATGTGTGTTCATCCTATATATCTAGAAATACACATAGAAATATTTCCTTTTTTAACTATAACCTGTTTGGGGTAGGTTGGGAAAATAAAAGGGCAGAAAATAATGGAGTGTTATCTGTTGCAGCAGAGAACAGAAGAATAATTTACTAGAAAGTAAAGAAAATATGGATACTCATGAATAGTAATTTCTTCTAATGCATTTTTTTTTTTGCTGAGGCAATTGGGATTAAATGACTTCCCCAGAGTCACCCAGTCAGGATGTATTAAGTGTCTGAGGACAGATTTGAAATCATGTCCTCCTGACTTCAGGGCTGATGCTCTATCCACTATACCAACTAGTTGCACCCTGATACTTTCTTGATTGGTTTTTGTTATTATATATTTTGAACCCTCCCTGATGTTCTGCTAGGCACACAGCAATGTTTTCTTTTGTTTTGTGTCATTTTGTTTTGCATCATTTTTTCTGTATTTCTTTTTTTCTTAATTTGTTTCTTTAAATAAAATAAATATGGGAAAAACCAGGATATAAACAGACAATTTTCAGATGATGAAATTAAAACCATCTATAGCTATATGAAAAAAATACTCTAAATTACTATGGATTAGAGAACTGCAAATTAAAACAACTCTGAGATACCAACTCACACGTCTCAGATTGGATAAGATAACAGGAAAAGATAAATGTTGGAAGGCATTCTAGAAAACTGGGACACATATGTACTTTTGGTGGAGTTGTGAAGTGAGCCAACCATTCTGGAAAGCAATTTGGAACTATGCCCAAAAGGCAATAAAACTGTGCATACCCTGTAATCCAGCAGTACCATTACTGGTTCTGTATTCCAAGGAAATCATAAAAGTGGAGAAAGGAGCCACATGTGCAAAAATGTTTGTAGTAGCTCTTTTAATGGTAGCAAAGAATTGGAAAATGGGTAAATACTCATCATTTGGGGAATGGCTTAACAAGTTGTGGTATATGAAAACAATGGAATATTATTGTGCTGTGAAAAATGACAAGCTTGCTGATTTTAGAAAGTCTTGGAAAGATTTACACAAAATGCTGCTGATTGAATCAAGCAAACCAGGAACACATTGTACACAGTAACAGCAAGAATGTGTGATGATCAACCATGAAAGACTTGGTTCTTCTCAGTCTTCAAGTGATCCAAAACCATCCAAAAAGACTTTGGATAAAAAATGCCATCTGCATTCATATAAATACTAAGATAACTGAATGTTAATCAATATGCTAAGTTCACTTATTTATCTATTTTTTAAAAATCTCCCATCATTGTTTTCCCCTTTTACTTTGATTTTTCTTGCCCAACATGATTCATAAAGCAAATAAATAAATCTACTACAAAAATTAAAAAAAAACAAAAAATAAATGAAAATATTCAAGAACACATCTAATAAAATGAAAATAAAATGAAATACTTATCATAAAGGTGATTGGGGGATACTGAAAATAAAGATTTTTCTTCTCCTATCTTGAGTTCACAGACCCTGCTACCCCATTCCATCCATGCAATTCTGTGGATGCAAAGTTCTGAAGCCTTGCTTTACTGAGTTCTTTGGCTTCTATTCACTTACATTCTTAATGTTAACCTATTTTTCTCATTTTCTTTTTGTGATTTTCTTCTCCATCCTGCCTGCATTGAAACTGATTTTATTCAATTATCTTGATCAGTTTGATAAGTGTGAGTTCAAAATTCTTTAATTTGGATTACTTAATTTTTGAGCATTTTTCTAGGGCTTGTTAATAATTTGTATTTTCTTTTCTGAATTTTTTTGTTTAAATACTTTGGTTTTTTTTCCTGTCATAGGCCAAGAGTTAACTTTATAACTTTTTTATTTTCATGTATATTTTAGATATAGAATTTTATTTATTATTATTGCCATAACTATTTTTCTTAACTGTTATTTTTCTGTGGCCGTTTGCTTTCTATTCAAACTATCATTAAGCGTTACACAAATCAGTTAGGCTTTTCAGTATAAAGAATCCATAAATACAGATATTCACAAACATATATGTATATGCATGTATATATTAATATCTATCAACCTATTTATGTAGTCAGAAATTATAAGCATTGATTTTCCAGACTATTACACAATGAAAATAGCAATGAGTGAATGAAATATGATAAAAAAAAATCATAGGTGGATGAGTATTAAAATAATATCTGGGTTAACTTGTCAATTATAAAGAATTATTGTAAGTATAATATGAATATTAAATGTATATGTGTGTGTGTGTGTGTGTGTGTAGTAGATACAGCTATTCTGAATCCCAAAGACAAAGTTTATTCCCGAATGTTCTTGTTAATAAAAATAATTAAGAAAAATTATATTTCATTCTGGTCTTTTAAAAAGTGTCAATCAACAAGTTAACATGATGAACGTTTCTATTCATGCCCTACATTCATACCCTACATATGTCAATGATTCTAATCCCCTGTAGTTGTCATGCAAACCCCATTCTATACACCCTAGTACTCAATTCTTTCCTCTTTTTCAACTTTTTATCACAAATTTCAACCAAATTACCCCTCACTCATTGCACTGTGCCCTATGAAATGCCTGTTAAAAAACAGACAAACAAACAGAAAAAAAGCAACTACCCTTCATGCAGTACATTTTGGCACCCCAGTTCCCAGTTTGGGGGCTCTAGAAAGCACACTACAATGGCATCAAGTTCAAGATGTCTAAAAGACAGATGAAAATATGAGATTGTAGGTCAGTGGAGCAATTACGGCAAAATTAGATGATTTGAAAATTATCAACAAAGAGACAGCAACTTTTTAAAATTCATTTTCCCAAATCAGTATATGGATAGACTCTGTTGTGCAAGCAATGAAAATGGTCAAGCCGACTTTATGTGGAGGCAAGGGGTCTATGACCCAGATAGGGACAGGTTTCAGCTCTCCAGGGGATATCTCAGTAGTACCAGCTGCATATAGCTCTATTCTCCCTAATTGCTATCCCCTTCCCCTATCAGGTTGGTTTTTGGCTGAACACAGATGGTCACACCCTCCGTGACTTCTCAGGAAGTGTGAGAAGCTCCAAGGAGAGATTGGGAGCCAAACCAGACATTGTCAGCAGATTCCCTCTGGGTTGAAGGGTCTTATACCTTACCCAGAGTTCTCCCACTCTCTGTGGTCCTCTACAGCCATAGACGTTTTGTACTCAATATGTCAAAAACTGAACTCAGCATCTTTTCCTCAAATGCTTTCCTCTTTCTATCTTACCTATTACTTTAGAGGCAATACTAATCTCTTAATCTTTCAGGCACAACAGAGGTGTCAAAATAAAAAATAAAAATAAAATAAGATAAAATAAAAAATACCATAGCACTGTTGGGAGAATAAAATTTTGTTCACTTGTTGAGCTTTAGATGCTCATGTGACAAATATATTAAGCTTCTTATTATCTTTTGGAGATGAAGACGCCTAGATTTATATTTTTGGAATCATGAATAGAAGACCTACTATATGATTAAAGAAAAATATTATTTCTAAACCATTTTAGATAAGAAATTTGCTCTCGATACTTAACTACCAGATGTATTTAATATTATAATTGTCACTAATACTAATAATAAATTATGTATTTGATTTCTTGGAATGTGCAGAATAAAGATCATTTTCTTGGCAAAGAGTAGGTTGACAAAGATTTAATTCAATGTTTACTACCTCCAAGTGACTGTATTAAATGTTCACAATGCAAAGAAAGGCTAAAAAAAAATATCATTCTTGGCCTCAAGAAGCTCACATTTTGATTGCAGTGACCAGATACAAGTAACTATGAACCTAAGTTGAATACAGTATGAAGCAAAGTTAAACTTAGAGAAAAGGCTTGATATTAGGCAAATCATTTTTATCATTCACAAAATGAACATTAGTGTTAATTTATATAGTAGATCTAGAAATGTGATGTTATGAATTGTTTGGAGATCAGTATTCAGTTGTCTTACATTTTATTTCCTGTTCTGTAGTCTACAATTTTTGCTTCATGCTTTTGTAATGAACTCAACAGCATGAAATCCTCACCTAACAAGAAATATTGCAAATTTACATTATTATTGTAGAGAGTTTTCTGCACCATTGAGAGATTACATTTCTTGAACATGGTTACATATTTATTATATATAAATACTGAGTCTTGAATTAGTTTTCTTCTGTGCATTGCCAGTTGTCTCTTCACTTTTACTTGTAATAGTAATACTTGTCTTTCATTGGAGAACTTGCTTTAGAAAATATACTAAATTACTCAGTGCTAAAATACCAAGATGACAGTCTTCTTTCCAAATATTTTCTAGACCATAGAAATTTCAGAAATGGATTGCTCAAAGATGACACCATGGGGTTACTCACATTCACTTTAAAAATATATGGATATATAGAGCTGGGTAGAAACACAACCTATGATGTGTGTGTATAAAATGTCACTTAGTTTTCTAGCCCTAGACTTAATGATTCTTAATAAGTTGAGGTTTGGCTTGGAGACACATCTTTCTGAATTACATTAACCAAATGGATTTTGTCTAATTATTCTAATTATACTTTATTCATGAAATCACCAATAGCTTATCAGAAGGATAATTGCTAACATTTCTAGCATACTATTAATGTTCAAGAAGCCATAAATGGCTTCATATGTAAAGAATAAAGTTCTAATAGCACTGATTTCCATAAACACTATTATTAGTTAAAAAAAAATCAAGGATATCTATCCTGCACTCTCTTTACCCCATTGCTGGTTATGTCTCAGCTCCTTCCCTTTATTTAGAATAATTCAGTCAATCACCCATTAATTTTTTAAAAGAAAATATAACCAGAGATCCAGGGCTCTCTGCTTTATGTTAGGATCCAAGAAATAGAACTCAGAGGATCAAATTCTAAGGGCCTGGAGTTATTTCTGCCACTATGATCTGTTATGTTTATTTGTTTTGCTTAATAATATTTATTTTTCTGATTACATGTAAAAAGTTTTAGCATTTATTTTTGTAAGATTTTGAGTTTCAGATTTTTTCTTCCTTCTTGCCTTCCCTCCCTCAGACACAAAACAATCTGATATACATTATCATTTGCACCAATATTTTAAACATATTTCCACATTACTCATGTGAAAGAAAAATCAGGACAAAAGGGAAAAATAGGAGCAAAACAAAGATACAAACAAAATTTGAAAAATATGTGCTTTGAACACTATTTGGTCTTCATAGCTCTCTCTCTCTCTCAATATTGATGACATTTTCCATCTCAAGCCTATCAGAATCACTTTGAACCACTATTTTGCTTAGAAGAGCTGTGTTTGTCATAGTTGATCAGTATATAGTCCAACTGTTACTTTTACAATGTTCTCCTGCTTCTGCTCATTTCACACAGCATCAGTTCATGTAAGTTTGTCCAAGTTTTTTTTTTTTTTTTTCTGAAATCAGTCTGCTCAACATTCCTAATAGAAAAATAATATTCCATTATATTCATATACCATAGCTTATCCAAATATTTAATAATTTAAGTGCATCTATTAAATTTCCAATTCCTTGTCACTACCAAAAGAGCTGCTACAGACATTTTTGTATATGTGGGTCTTTTCCCCTACTTTATAATCTTTTGGGGATACAAACCCAGCAGTGATACTGCTGAATCAAAGGGTATACACACTTGTATAGACTTTGGGACATTGTTCCAAATTGCTATTCAGAATGGTTGGATCACTTATGATGTGTTCTTGATGATATTTAGTTGATATAAATGTTAAGCCATTATTTTTCCACTGACAGTTCCATCACTTTCAGCAGAAAAATTAAGAACAGTTAAAAAAAAAAAGAGAAGCAGAGTTAGAAGTGATGATATACACAATATTTATCATTTCCTATTAATATGTAATTTATATATGTAATTAATTAATATGCAATCCTTTAGTATTCAACATTTTTAAGCATCTACTATCATCAAAACATTGTGCTGGGAACTAGAGGTATAAGAATAAAAATCAAATAGGAGAATAGATTTGGTGCCCTAAGACATCTTAAAGAAACTATCTTGTTCAGTTTCTTCATTTAGAGTTTAGACCCTGAAAGATAGTAAGTAAATAAGCGAGCATTTTTTTATTATAATAACTTTTTATTGACAGAACCCATTTTAGGGTAATTTTTTTTTTTTTACAACATTATCCCTTGCACTCACTTCTGTTCCAATTTTTCCCCTCTCTCCCTCCAATCCCTCCCCTAGATGGCAAGCAATCCTATATATGTTGAATATGTCGCAGTATATCCTAGATACAATATATGTGTGCAGAGCCAAACAGTTCTCTTGTTGCACAGGGAGAATTGGATTCAGAAGGTAAAAATAACCCGGGAAGAAAAACAAAAATGCAAACAGTTTATATTCATTTCTGAGTGTTCTTTCGTTGGGTGTGGCTGCTTCTGTCCTTCATTGATCAATTGAAACTGAATTAGATCTCTTTGTCAAAGAAATCCACTTCTATCAGAGTATATCTTCATACAGTATCGTTGTTGAAGTATATAATGATCTCCTGGTTCTGCTCATTTCACTTAGCATCAATTCATGTAAGTCTCTCCAAGCCTCTCTGCATTCATCCTGCTAGTCATTTCTTACAGAACAATAATATTCCATAACATTCATATGCCACAATTTACCCAACCATTCTCCAGTTGATGGGCATCCATTCATTTTCCAGTTTCTAGTCACAACAAACAGGGTTGCTACAAACATTTTGGCACATACAGGTCCCTTTCCCTTCTTTAGTATCTCCTTGGGGTATAAGCCCAGTAGTAGCACTGCTGGATCAAAGGGTATGCACAGTTTGATAACTTTTTGGGCATAATTCCAGATTGCTCTCCAGAATGGTTGGATTCGTTCACAGCTTCACCAACAATGCATCAGTGTTCGAGTTTTCCCAAATCCCCTCCAACATTCATCATTATTTTTTCCTGTCATCTTAGCCAAACTGACAGGTGTGTAGTGCTATCTCAGAGTTGTCTTAATTTGCATGTCTCTGATTATGATAAGGTCAAAATGGATTCATGACTTAGGCATAAAGAATGATATTATAAATAAATTAGAGGAACACAGGATAGCTCTCAGACCTGTGGAAGAGGAAGAAATTTGTGACCAAAGATGAACTAGAGACCATTACTGATCACAAAATAGAAAATTTTGATGACATCAAATTAAAAAGCCTTTGTACAAACAAAACTAATGCAAACAAGATTAGAAGGGAAGCAACAAACTGGGAAAACATCTTCATAGTTAAGGTTCTGATAAAGGCCTCATTTCCAAAATATATAGAGAATTGACTCTAATTTATAAGAAATCAAGCAATTCTCTAATTGATAAATGGTCAAAAGATATGAATAGACAATTTTCAGATGATGAAAATGAAACTATTACCACTCATATGAAAGAGTGTTCCAAATCACTATTAATCAGAGAAATGCAGGAGATCATTATATACTTCAACAATGATACTATATGAAGATGTATTCTGATGGAAATGGATTTCTTTGACAAAGAGACCTAACTCAGTTTCAATTGATCAATGATGGACAGAAGCAGCTACACCCAAAGAAAGAACACTGGTAAATGAATGTAAACTGTTTGAATTTTTCTGATGAACAAAGAATAATTAATTGGTAAAGTAAAAGGAGCAGAAATCTTGGAAGAAGAGGTCATTTTTAATAATTATATTGATTAAAATGAAGGTAATGTGATGTATAGTATTCCCTGTACTAAGAGTTAGGGGGGGGGTGACATTTTTTAAACAGTATTTTACTTTCCCCCATTTATGTTATCAAAAATTGTCATATATTTTTGTAAGAGTTTGAGTTACAAATTTTTCTTCCTCTCTCATTCTCCCCTGCTCTTCCAGTTTGATACAGTTTATGTGTGCTCTCATATGAAACATAGTTCCTTATTACTCATAGATGTGAAAGAAAAAACAGATTAAAATGGAAAAAACACAAAATAATTTATCTGAAAAAATATGTTTTGAACTGCATTCTAAGTGTATCAGTTTTTGTGCTGCATATGTATAACATTTTTCTTCATGAGTCATTTGTACTTTCCTTGGGTCATTGCATTGCTGAGAAGAGCTGAGTCATTCATAGTTTATCATCACATTATGCTACTGATACCATGTCCTGAATCTGGTCTTTTAAATTTGTGTCAGTTCATACAAGTCTTTCCAGGTTTTTCTGAAACAAACCTCCTTATAATTTCTTTTTTTTTATCAATATATTTATTTTTAATAGCCTTTTATTTACAGGTTATATATATGGGTAACTTTACATCATTGACAATTGCCAAACATCTTGTTCCAATTTTTCCCCTCCTTTGCCCCACCTCCTAACCCAGATGGCAGGATCTCCAGTAGATGTTAAATATATTAAAATATAATTAGATACACAATAAGTATACATGACCAAACTGTTATTTTGCTGTACAAAAAGAATCGGAGTCTGAAATATTTTACAATTAGCTTGTAAAGGAAATCCAAAATGCAGGTGGGGAAAAATATAGGGATTGGGAATTCAATATAATGGTTTTTAGTCATCTCCCAGAATTCTTTTGCTGGGTGTAGCTGGTTCAGTTCATTACTGCTCCATTGGAACTGATTTGGTTCATCTCATTGCTGAGGATGGCCAGGTTCATCAGAACTGGTCATCATATAGTATTGTTATTGAAGTATATAATGATCTCTTGGCCCTGCTTGTTTCACTCAGCATCAGTTCATGTAAGTCTCCAGGCCTTTCTGAAATCATCCTGTTGGTCATTTCTTATGGAACAATAATATTCCATAATATTCATATACCACAATTTATTCAGCCATTCTCCAATTGATGGTCATCCACTCAATTTCCAGTTTCTGGCCACTACAAAAAGGGTTGCCACAAACATTCGTGCACATACAGGTCCCTTTCCCTTCTTTATGATCTCTTTGGGATATAAGCCCAGTAGTAACATTTCTGGATCAAAGGGTATGAGCAGTTTTATAATGTTTTGAGCATAGTTCCAAAGTGCTCCAAGAATGGTTGTATATATTCACAGTTCCACCAACAATGTAGTAGTGTCCCTGTCTTCCCAATTCCCTCCAACATCCTGCATTTTCTTTCCCTGTCATTCTAGCTGTTCTAACAGGTATATAGTGGTATCTCAGAGTTGTCTTAATTGGCATTTCTCTGATTAATAATGACTTGGAGCATCTTTTCACATGGCAAGAAATAGTTTCAATTTCTTCATCTGAGAATTGTCAGTTCATATCTTTTGACCATTTATCAATTGGAGAATGGCTTATAAATTAGAGTCAATTCTCTATATATTTTGGAAGAGGCCTTTATTACAACCTTTGACTGTAAAAATACTTTCCCAGTTTATTGCTTCCCTGCTAATCTTGTCTGCATTAGTTTTGTTTGTACAAAAAATTTTCAGTTTGGTATAGTCAAAATTTTCTATTTTGTGATCAGTAATGATCTCTAGTTGTTCTTTGGTCATAAATTCCTTCCTCTTCCACAGGTCTGAGAGGTAAACTATCCTGTGTTCCTTTAATTTATTTATAATCTCATTCTTTATGCCTAGGTCATGAACCCATTTAGATCTTATCTTGGTGTATGGTGTTAAGTGTGGATCAATGCACAGTTTCTGCCATATTAATTTCCAGTTTTCCCAGCATTTTTTGTCAAATAGTGAGTTCTTATCCCAAAATATGGGGCCTTTGGGTTTATCAAACACTAAGTTGCTATAGTTATTGACTGTTTCGTCCTTTGAACTTAACCTATTCCACTGATCAACTAATCTATTCCTTAGCCAATACCAAATGGTTTCGGTAACTGCTGCTCTATAATATAATTTTGGATCTGGTACAGCTAAGCCACCTTCATTTGATTTTTTTTTTCATTAATTCCCTTGAAATTCTTGACCTTTTGTTTTTCCATATGAATTTTGTTGTTATTTTTTCTAGGTCATTAAAATAGTTTTTTGGGAGTCTGATTGGTATAGTGCTAAAGAAATAGATTAGTTTAGGTAGTATTGTCATCTTTATTATATTTGCTTGCCCTATCCAAGAGCATTTAATATTTTTCCAATTGATTAGATCAGACTTAATTTGTGTGAAAAGTGGTTTGTAGTTTTGCTCATAAAGTTTCTGATTTTCTCTTGGCAGATAGATTCCAAACTATTTTATGCTAACAGTAGTTACTTTAAATGGAATTTCTCTTTTTAATTCTGACTGTTGGATTTTGTTAGTGATATATAAGAATGCTGATGACTTATGTGGGTTTATTTTGTATCCTGCAACTTTGCTAAAGTTGTACATTATTTCTAATAACTTTTTAGTAGAATCAATGGGGTTCTCTAAGTATACCATCATATCATCAGCAAAGAGTGATAATTTGGTGTCCTCATTGCCTACTCTAATTCTTTTAATCTCTTTCTCAACTCTTATTGCCAAACGTAGCATTTCTAATACAATATTGAATAATAACAGTGATAGTGGGCAGCCTTGTTTCACTCCTGATCTTATTGGGAATAGTTGCACTTTTTCCCCATTACATAGATGCTTACTGATGGTTTTAAACAGATGCTGCCCATTATTTTAAGGAAAAGTCCATTTATTCCTATACTCTCAAGTGTTTTTAATAGGAATGGATGTTGGATTTTATTAAATGCTTTTTCTGCAGCTATTGAGATGATCATATGGTTTTTGTTAATTTGGTTACTAATATGGCCAATTATAGTAATAGTTTTCCTAATATTGAACCAACCCTGCATTCCTGGTATAAATCCCACTTGATCATAGTGTATTATCCTGGGGATGATTTTCTGTAGTCTTTTTGCTAATATCTTATTTATGAATTTGGTGTCAATATTCATTAGGGAGATTGCTCTATAATTTTCTGTCTCTGTTTTCTATTTATCTGGTTTAGGTATCAGTACCATGACTGTGTCATAGAAGGAATTTGGTAGGACTCCTTCATTCCCTATTTTATCAAATAATTTGTATAGCACTGGGGCCAATTGTTCTTTAAATGTTTGGTAGAATTCACATGTAAATCCATTTGGTCCTGGAGATTTTTTCTTAGGGATTTGATTAATAGCTTGTTCTATTTCTTTTTCTGAAATGGGACTATTCAAGCAATTTACTTCCTCCTTTGTTAATCTGGGAAGTCTATATTTTTGGAGGTAGTCATCCATTTCACTTAGGTTATCAAATTTATTGGCATAAAGTTGGGTAAAATAACTCATTATTTCTCTAATTTCCTCTTCATTGATGGAAAGTTCTCCCTTTTCATTTTTAAGACTACTAATTTCATTTTCCTCTGTCCTTTTTCTAATCACATTTACCAAAGGCTTATGTATTTTATTGGCTTTTTCATAGAACCAACTCTTAGTTTTATTAATTAGTTCAATAGTTTTTTTTTTACTTTCAATGTTATTAATTTCTCCTTTTAATTTTTGAATTTCAAATTTAGTATTTGATTGGGGGGTTTTAATTTGTTCTTTTTTTAGTTTTTTTTTTTAGTTGCAAGCCCAATTCATTGATCTTCTCTTTCTCTGTTTTATTCAAGTAAGTTTTTAAGGATATAAAATTTCCTCTTATTACTGCTTTGGCTGCATACCACAAATTTTGGTATGATGTCTCATCGTTATCATTATGTTGAGTGAAATTGTTAATTATATTTATAATTTGCTCTTTCACCCAATCATTCTTTAAAATGAGATTGCTTAGTTTCCAATTATTTTTGGTCTATTTACCCCTAACTTTTTATTGAATGTAGTTTTTATTGCATTGTGATCTGAAAAGAAAGCATTTACTATTTCTGCCTTCTTGCATTTAATTTTGAGGTCTTTATGTCCTAATATATGGTCAATTTTTGAATAGGTTCCATGAACTGCTGAGAAGAATGTACATTCCTTTTTGTCTCCATTCAATTTTCTCCAAAGATCTAACATAACTAATTTTTCTAATATTCTATTTACTTCTTAATTTCTTTCTCATTTGTTTTGTGGTTTGATTTGTCTAATTCTGAGAGTGCAAGGTTAAGATCTCCCACTATTACAGTTTTGTTGTCTATTTCTTCTTGCAACTCTCTTAACTTCTCCTTTAGGAAGTTGGATGCTATACCACTTGGTGCATATAGGTTTAATATTGATATGTCTTCATTGTCTATGCCACCCTTTAGCAAGATGTAGTTTCCTTCCTTATCTCTTTTAATTAGATCAATTTTTGCTTTTGTTTGATCTGAGATAAGGATGGCTACCCCTGCTTTTTTGACTTCACCTGCATCATAATATATTTTTCTCCAGTCTTTTACCTTTACTTTGTATGTATCTCCCTGCTTTAAATGTGTTTCTTGTAAATAACATTTTGTAGGGTTCTGATTTTTGATCCAGTCTGCTATCTGCCTCCTCTTTATGGGAGAGTTCATCCCATTCACATTTATGGTTAAAATTACTAATTCTGTATTTCCTGCCATCCTAATATCCCAAGATTATGCTTTACTTTTTCTTGCCCCCCCAACCCTCTTTCCCCTTTTTAAACTTATGTGCCCCACTTGTATGATGATGCTCATCCTCTTTAGAATCCCTTCCTCCCCCCTTTGAATCTTTTCATCTTTCTTGTGCCCTTCCCTTATTACTCTTTTTCTTTTCCCTTTTCCTCTCCCCCCTTTTAATGAGGCAAGAGAGCATTTTCTCTAAAACAAGTATCTCAATTATTTTCTCTTGGAGCCAACTCTGATGAGAGTAAGATTCACACAATGTTCCTTCTCTCTAAATTCCCTCAGATATGATAAGTTTCCTTTGCCTCTTTGTGGGAAGTGGTTTCCCTCTTTTTATTCCCCCTTCCCACCTTTTCTGCCATTATCCCTTTTCCATATCTACTTAACTTTTTTATGTTATATCAGTAAAATCAAATTATACATTTAATCTTTTTGTATATCCACAACAGAAATACAATTCTCAAGAGTTCCTTTTACCTTTTCTGCATCTCCTGAGTCCTATGGTTGGAGAGCAATATTTTGTTTATTTCTGGTTTTTTCCTTAGAAACAAATGGAATTCATTTGTTTCATTAAATGTCCATCTTCTTCCCTGGAAGAATCTCTGGGCAAATCATTTTAATCTTGTTTGCTTCAGTTTCTTATCTGTAACATGAGGTGGAGAAGAAAACAAAGCTATCACTATTAGGGGAAAATGTTCCAAAGCAGTAATAATACTCCACTATCTTTGCCAAGAAAATATCAAATGGGGTTACAGAGAATCAGACATAACTGAAATGACTTTAAACAAAAACAGAAGAGACCACAGTAATATACTCTTTGATAAACCCCTAAATTCCAGATTGAAGAAAGAATTCAACATTTGACAAAAAGTGTTGGGAAAATGGAAAAAGCTGTCAGACGGAAACTAAGCAGAGAAAACATAAACAATGATCTGACATTGTGTACCAAGATAAAATTAAAATGTATACTTGATTGGGATAAAATAAAAAGAGGGAATATCATAAGCAATTAAGGGGAAAATGGAAAAACTTACCAATTCTATTCAGGAACATGAAAAGAGTTTATGAATAAATAAAAGATGGTAAGGATTATAGGAAATAATATAGATAATTACTGTTGCACTAAGGTTTTTTTTTAATGCAAAATCAAAATCAATGAATCCAAAATTAGAAGGAAAGCAGGGAATTGGGAAAAATTAAGAACTCTGATAAATGTCTCATTTTTTAAAAATATATAGGGACCAGAGACAAATTTATATAAATAAGAAAAATTGCATAATTGATAAATGATCAAAAATTATGAAGAGGTATATTCATAAGACAACAATACTATTTATAATGGGGGAAATGTTCTAAATCATTAATAATTCAAGAAAGGCAAATTAAAACAACTGTGAAGTATGATGAGTAAGATGACAGAAAAAGAAAATAATAAATATTGGCAGGCATGTGAAAAAATAGACAAACTAATTCACTGTTGGTGAAATCATAATAATAAAAAAAAGAACCTAGGGAAACAACATATATTTTAGTGTTTCTTTCATGGTAGCAAAGAAGTGGAAATTGTGGCAATGCCCATCAATTGAGGAATCAATAAACAAGTTGTGGTTTGTGATTATAATTGAATATTACTCTGATTTAATAAATGATGAAGGGTATCACTTCATAAAAACTTGGGAAGACTTCTATAAATTCTAGAAAGTGAATTATTGAAGTTTGCGAGAACTTTGTACAAAATAAGTGATATTTCAATGATAATCTATTGTAAAAGACTTAGCTACTCTGATCAATACATGCATCAATACAATGGTTCATAACAGTTCCTGAGAACTGATCATGAAAAATGTTATCCACCTTCAGAGACAGACCTTGTGTACTCTGAATTCAAAATGAAGTATTTTTGTCTCCTCCCACAATATAGTGTAAATGTAAAAATGTAAAAATATTTTGCATGACTCCATATGTATAATGACTCATTTTTCTTCTCAATGGATAGGAGGAAGTCAATTTAGAACTGAAAATTTTTTTGAAAAGATAAATTTTAAAGAGAATTGTATCTTTTTTAATACTTTATTAGTAGCATAATCATTTAAAATGCTTTTTATGGTCCACAAATGACTTATTGTATTCTAATCTTGAGCTTGAATTCCAGAGCTTCCTGGAGTCAGTCCTGGTCCAGAATAAGTTGAGTAGAGTAAATGGAGGATATTATGCTATATACAAAGGTCATTTGTATGGTCTTTCATTCATTCTTCTTGGTTTTCTCACTGTCTCAGAATGAAATTTTATTCATTGACACAAAGAGAAAAAGTAAGGTTTTGTTACAAGCCTCAATCATTAACTATATAGATGACTTTTATTGGCATTTGGTTCAAGGTCAAATAGATAATTAACCCCGGATTTTAATTTGCTCTTATGTTTTCAGCAATTTTTCACTGCAACTGTGCCTAGCAGTTTATCAAAGTAGTCACTGTGAAACATTAAAAATAAATAACATCTTAAATTAATTGAGGAAAGTTAATTCCTTAACTGACCTGCATTGAATCATTAGGCCATTATATTTTTTCAATATTAAATGCACTCTCTTACTTCCAGTTCTGGAATTGTGCCACCATGTGCCACTATGTGCCACTGAAAAATTCTCATCATCCTTAGATTTTGAGGATTGAAGAAGATAATTTCTGGGGATGATACTTGTGGGTTTGGGGGCCCCTAAGTTTGAGGAGGATCCTAGTTGTAAGAAAATGCCAAAATTTTAAATAGCTAAGTCATGGAAGACACAAATTTGGGTGTAACAAAATAAATGGATAACCAAAAAAAATCTGATTTTGTGGTTAGATAACCCTGCTTTAACATTCAAAGAATATGCCTTAAATAACTCTCATTTATATTGGTCACTGAGGCATTATGAATCTTGTACAGAATTTAAAAGCTATTATTATTGTACCAAGTTATTGTACTAAATATTTCTTATAGATACTGTTGTAAAAACAGGAAATTTTTTTCAATAATCATCTGATTAGTTTCAACACAATAAGTCTAGGAAATTGATCATATTCATTACCAAATAGACTCAAAGAACACTTTCTATTCAGGTCTGCTGAAAGGTAGGCTTTCAGACACTTTTTATGATATAATTAGTACCATAGGTAGAGTAGTTAAGGGTTATGTTGAAGCCTAGAAAGTCAAACTTAAAACTTTTAATTATGCTTAATCAACAGACCTCACTGTTTTACTCACTGAACTCATTCTCTAATTGTGAACATAAGTTAAGTTCACCTATTTCTTTTCAATTTATCTCTGTAAAACTTATGACCTAACAGCCAAAAGCTAACCTTCTTCTTTGCTAACAGTACCATTTCTGGCTATCCTTACCATTTTTGGTTTCATTTTTGCTCATACACATTGGAGTGGTTATAGTGAAAGAATAGTGATATGCATTATTGTTGATTGTTACTTCTATATCCTCCCTCTACCATCACCAATCAAAAAACAATCTTTCCATTATTGTGCTTACTCAATCATTTTTTTTTCCATTTCAATTTGCAAAGCTATTGGATCATAACATTCTTTGCTTAGTGAGTTTAGGAACAAAATCACAATACTCTCAATACTTATTATTTAGACAAACATAACTATTATATAATTAAATGGCTTGGGTACTGAAGGAAAGGAAATAAACAGGACAGGTTACTATGATTAGTTGCCAAATACTTTCAAAGATCCCAAATTCTCTATTATGTAAAAACCCATTTTTTATACCCACGTCATTCTTCCAATCTAATTAAATATGTATTTCTTACATATTTATTATATGCCAGATATGGTGATAGATGATAGGGCTACAATTAATTAAAAGCAAGATAATATCTCCCTTAAGAAATTTGCAATTTATAACTGTAATTTATAAACCAAAAGGGGAGAGAATACACAAAAAAGAGACAAGAAGGAAAAGGGAGAAAGTAGGGGAAAATACCATGGAGTTAAAACCAGATAGAGCAGCAGATTTAAATTGGAGGAAATTATATTTTTTCACCCTTTGTAAAGGGAGACATTGAGAAAAATTTGGTACTTGTCTTCCAGTACTCCAACCAAAAAGAGAGGAGAATGAAGTACATGGTGTCTATTAAGGTTTGGATTAGCAGCATGGCTGTGAGTTTAGAAGTTTAGAATGTGGTGAGTTGAATTTATCCTGGAAGAGTATCATATTCAATTAATTTGAAAATATGCAGGGCAGCAAATGCATGTGAAGTGATGTTATATCCCAATAATATTATATGTCTATTAATTATTAATAACATTATATCTATCAAGTCAAAATTATGGATTATCAAAAGGAAAACACATATGATGTATAAGTACACCATTAGTTATATTCTGTAGCATATAATCAATAACAATTTATGTTTAATCTATCAATAAACATTCAATGTGTGCCTATTATGTGTCAGAGACTGTACTATGGGTGCAAATATGGAAAGGGAAAAAGACATCAGTTTCCCTGTAAGAGTTTATGATTTAATGAGAGAAGAAAAAGCCAGCACAGGCATACACAGACAAACACACACACACACACACATACACACATACGAAAAAGAAAGCAAGAAAGAGAGAGAGAGAGGAAAGAAAGAGAGACAGAGAGAGAAAGAGACAGAGACAGAGACAGAGAGACAGAGACAGAGACAGAGAGAGATAATTTCTTATCCCAAATAAATAAAATTTATTGGAAATATTTGGATACTGACATTGGATAAAAAAAATAGAAGTGGCAAACAACCTTTACTACTAATGTCACAAAAAAGGAAAAACAACATTTTATTATAACACGTCATAAGAATTTCTAGACATAGGTCCTTTCCCCATGGTATCTTTCTCTACTTTTTTCCACTTCCAAAAATATAAAATATTAATTATAACACAAGCCATTGAACAAGTTTATACAATGATCAATTCTGATGGACATGGTTCTCTTCAACAATGAGATGATTCAGTCCAGTTCAATTGATCTTGTAATGAAGAGAGCCATCTATATCCAGAGGAGAGGACTGTGGGAACTGAGCATGGATCACAACATAGAATTTTCTCTTTTTTTATTGTTGTTTTCTTGCATTTTATTTTCTTTCTGATTTTCTGTGGTCTGATTTGATTTTCCTGATGCAGCAAGATAATTGTCTAAATATGTATGCATACATTGGATTTACCATATATTTCTACCATGTTTAACATATATTGGATTACTTGCCATCTAGGGTAGGAAGTGGGGGAAAGGGGGAAATTGGAACACAAAGTTTTGCAAGAGTTAATGTTGAAAAATTATTCATGCATATGCTTTGAAAAATCAAAGACATTAATAAAAAAAAGTTTACCAAAACTTAGACACATAAAAAATAACAAATCATAGTACAAACACTCCATTGTTCTCTAGCTTCACCTAATCCTTGGTGGCAGGAATATATCTAGGAAATTATGTGATCAACAAAAAATTTATATTCCAATAAAACATACTGATTTCTTTTTTTTTTATTTCACTGCATTTCATGTCTTGTATGTAATGTAAACATAACAAGGCAACATGTTACACTTGTCCTTGAATAGAAATATATTTTATTACTAATCTGGGTCTTTGTAAATTATTGTTTAAAAATATTGTGAGAACAAAAATATTTTAAAAGATTCTCAAAGTCACAAAATTTTATTTAGAGCCAGACACTTCTAAAATAAATATTAGTGGGAGCCCACAAGAATCTTCAAAGCTGTCGTGGTTCAAAGCAGATTTTCATGAAACCACACATTTTCTTACATAAAAGTGATTCTTGAAATGAAAGTAACACTATCCACTGATTGAAAGGACTAAAAAGGAAAAGTGAGAGAATGCAGAGGCAAACTTATAGAACTGTAACCAATTAAAATTTGCAATATTGGATAGTTGCCACATTGCATAAAATCTGCAAGATATCTAATTTCTTGAAGATAGAAAAATATGTTAAAAGCCATAAGGCTGACTCCCTGTACCAGAATATTCCCTTTTTAAAAAATAAAATATATTAAATTGTCTCTCCTTACACAAAGGGTCTTATTTATTATCAATACTCTTTCTAGGAAGTTCTATGGTTACAAGTCATGAAATAACAAACTATGAAAATTCAAATTTCCTGTCACTCTAAAAGAAAATTCATATGTGTGGTAGATATAAATTATAATATATTATCAACAAAGATTTGTAAACTAAAAGGACATGAGAATATCATAAAAGAGATAATTGATTGTAAGTTAGTTTAATAAGTAAATAAAACTTAAATACTAAGTAAAACAGCAAATATTTAGTGGCTGATATTTTTGTTTTGTTTTGTTTTGTTTTTGTATAAAATTATGTTGTATGAAAAACAGAAAAACAAACCAGAAATTTGACTGCCTTTCAGGAATTTATAGTATCTTTGAAGCAATAAGATATACATACCTGGGAAACTAAAATAGCACAAGATAACGAAATGTGATGAGTGTCAAATGATTAACAGTCGCAAATACAAAAAGAGGCTGGAGATCTCTAACTAAAAAGGCTTCCTGAATATATATATATATATATATATATATATATATATATATACTGCACAGTTCCTATGTATTCATATCAAGAAAACACTCCAAATTAGCAACAGATGAAATAATAACTGGGAAATCCAATGAGAAATTGCACAAGTGAAATCTTCCACTCTAGGTCTGCATTAAAAATCCATGTGAAATTGGGAAGGGATACACTAGGAAATGTCAATGTCATTGCAAGCAAATAAATTAGTAATCTCCTAATGAGAACAGAGATAGGCAGAGACACTTGAAATCTGCATGATTTCTTATCCAAAGACACTAAGAGTTGAAATTTCCTCTGAGGAAGTATGAAAATAGCTTAAGACTAAAAACCTGGATGTTCACAGATGCAGACTTTGGAAGCCAACAAGGACAGCATCAACCAATGTAATATGGTAGCATTTAGAATGGAATAGCTCAAGTGCTCAGAAGTGCCGAGGTTTTTAGAACCCTTACCATTTAGTACCCTAAATCTTATAGAAATCCTTCAAGAACCAGTACTCTCTCTAAACTTAAAAAATTAAAAGTGAGACTAAATTATGAGGAGGAGGTCAGTCCAAGAACTATGATAACCTAAGTACAACCAAGTAGTTCTGAATATACCAAAAAAAGTATAACATAAAATGAAATCTGACCTTGTCATGAATCTCCAATTAATGAATTAAATCAACCATATAAACCATCACTCAATATAAATAATCGTAGGTATAAAGATGCCCCAAACACTTAAAATTAAAGATAAGTTCAAGGAGAGATTCAAGGATAAATACTTTTCCCAAAAAGATCACATGAATACCTAGAAAAATGAAGGAAGAAATGAAAATTTCTGAAAATTACTAATTTGTTATGTATCAATTTTTCTGTTGCTTTTTGTTTTTTTGGAAGAGTGGGGAAGAACAGGCTTAGCAATAATGCTCTAAATCCCTCAAAAATGAGGGCCTTTACATTAATACATTGTTGGTGGAATTATGAATACATCCAACCATTCTGGAGAGCAATTTGAAACTATGCTCAAAAAGTTATCAAGCCTGTGCATACCCTTTGATCCAGCAATGTTACTACTGGGCTTATATTCCAAAGAGATCTTAAAGAATGGAAAGGGACTCATATGTGCAAGAATGTTTGTGGCAGCCTTCTTTGTAGTGGCCAGAAACTGGAAAATGAGTAGATGCCTATCATTTGGAGAATGGCTGAATAAATTGTGGTATATGAATATTATGGAATATTATTGTTCTGTAAGAAATAACCAACAGGATGATTTCAGAAAGGCCTGGAGAGACTTACATGAACTGATGCTGAGTGAAATGAGCAGGACCAGGAGATCATTACATACTTCAACAACAATACTATATGATGATAAATTCTGATGGACCTGGCCATCTCCAGCAATGAGATGAACCAAATCAATTCCAATGGAGCAGTAATGAACTGAACCAGGTACACCCAGTGAAAGAACTCTGGGAGATAATGAAGAACCATTACATAAAATTCCCAATCCCTCTATTTTTGTCCACCTGCATTTTTTGTTTCCTTCACAGGCTAATTGTGCACTATTTCAGAGTATGATTCTTTTTCTACAGCACAATAACGGTTTGGACATATATACTTATTTTGCATTTACTTTGTACTTTAACATATTTAACATATATTGGTCATCCTGCCATCATGGGGAGGGGGCGGGGGCTAGGAGGAGAAAAATTGGAACAAAAGGTTCGGCAGTTGTCAATGCTGTAAAATTACCCATGCATATAACTTCTAAATAAAATTCTATTTAAAAAAAGAATTAGAGGGACCTGCATTCAAGCCTAGACACTGACATAATAATTTACTGTGTAAATTATTCATTTAACATCTCAGGGTCCCCTGACAAATGATGATACTCACAAGTTATGAACTGATAAACATCAATGAATTGAAAAGTTCCCTAATCTAAAGTAATTACAAATCTCCCCTTTCTCCCTCAAAAATGAGTAGCTATTAAAGAGAATTTATATTTCTTTGTTTTTTGAAGAGAAATGTGACCTTTGGATTAGAGAACAAGACTAAGGTTCAAGAAAGTTCTTTTTCAAGTGGTATCTGGCATAAGTAGTGACTAAGGGATACAGTATTTAATCTGTATGTCCATGTTGTAAATTGAGGAAAAGTTGATGATTTGAAATGGTAGAGGTATTTTCATACTGGAAAATTTCTCATGTCAATGAAAGCAAAAATCCAGACAGACCAAAACAAAAGATAATATTTTCCCCACAGAAATCTATTTAAAGATTATTTTTCTACCATCCTTTATCTTAGTAAAGAGAACATTTTTTTTTGGATGCAGCTAATATTAGTGATCTTCTCACCCTGGCAGTGTGATTAAAGAATATCTAGTAAAATAAATCCTGAGTTGTCAAAGTTTCATTTCATTTCAAACAAAAGAGAAAATAACAATGTAAACAAATGATACCTTTTTGTAATTGCTCAGTGATGATTTTAAAATTAATATAATTGATACTTTAAACATAGTCTAAGGTAGTACTGAATTGTAAAGATTCAGAAATTAAGAACATTAGGCCTCCTAGTTTTGATCAAAAGAATAAAAGCATGTTGAAAATTCTATTACCAGAAATTGATGTAGACATGTGCAATGGTCTATAAAAGATAGACTATTGATTGACACTTGGCATTTTACTTCTAATGTTTTTTTCTATTACCAGATTTGACATATGAAACAATTAAAATATTGATCAATATGTTATCATTTGAAATTTGCTTTATCATGAGGCAGTATTCTTTCTTCATGTTTATTTGAATTAATGCCAGGTAAAATGTAAAGAGAAGAATTGTTTTGTGACTATCATTTTAACCAATCCATTCACTTGCTTTACACTCATATTGCCTTAGATGTAGAGTTACATCCTGTCTTGAGAGAATGAATTGTATTTCTGATAATCTCAGTCTTTGAATATTTTCACATAAATTCAAGGGGAATATCTTTATATGAAACCTAATTGGTCTCAATGGGAAATTTGAAAGTATATTTTGAAATTGGTTGCTTTCAAATTAGCATGATCTTGTTTGGCATATGATTAATGCATATGATAACACCTCCAAATGTTATGCAAAACTGTAAACTGGTGGTCTCCAACTTAGAAAAGGAAAATGCTTATCTTGAGCTGCATTTTTAATATGTAAACTCTATAAATTAAAAAAATGGTTATATTCCAAACCAATACTAAAATTTAATTTATAATATATAATATAGTTTTAATAACATTAGTGAAGCTAACAACCATATGTAAAACACATTTCTATGGAGAAAAAATGAATTCAGTATTTTAACTAGGGAAGCCAATTGCTTCTATGGGTTAGAGATCAGTACCTTCTTTACTTCTTCAATCACAAATAATAGGTAGTAAGAATAAAACCAACTTCATATCTGAAAACTTATTCTGCATAGTAATGCCTTGGCACAGTAGATCCCATAGACATTTCAGAGGCACATATAGTGAGTGATTCTGACAGATGACCAAAGGACCCCAAGAAGAAGATTGGCTTTCTATCTTCGGTGAGACCTAGCTGCCCTCAAGTACAGAATTATTAAAACAGTCGACTGCTGTTTAACCCAGGGACAAACATTTCTGAAGGCACTAGGTTGGGGAAGATTCATTGATGGGGATATGATTGTTCTGAAGAATAGGATGTCAATGGTGCCAATAGTGAGAACAATGCAGAGATTTATTTTGTTGCCTTTGTGTTTCAATTGTATAAATAATTTCAGATAATAATTATAAATATAGATGTATAGATAGATAGAAAAAAAAGGAAAAGTCAGAATGGATTCAGTCAGTCTTGTTCCTAGTGTAAAAGAATATTCAAAATAGACAAATAAAATGTTCCTTGAATTTCCTCATTCTGTCAGGATAAAGGAAATGATGTTAGAAATGAAATTCCCAAGAGATACCATCACCATATGTCTTCATAAATTGTTTAAATATTTTAACTTTTTATTTTCTTGCTAAATTCTTCAAAGTGGCAAAGAATATATGATTGTCAATCTGGTGATAATTATATTATTTTTATAAGTTTTTCCTCAAATAACTATAATAATAATAATAAGTAGAATTTTCTGTAATGCTCAGTATATGTTAAGCACTATACTGTGTGATTTACAATTATAATCTCTTTTGATCATCTCAGTAATTCTGGAAGGATAATGTTGTTACCTTACTTTACAGAACAGGAACCCGAAGAAAATAGTTTAAGAGACTTGCTAAGGTTCACAAATTTAGTAAACATCTAAGGCTGAATTTGAGCTCAATTCTTCCCAGGTCTAGTATTAGTGCTCTTTACATTGTATCATCTAGCTGCCTTCCCAATTTTCTTCCCCCATTTACAGATTATACACATGTATAAATCTTATGTTCCAGTACTGTGCACTCTTCAAACTCAATCTTTCTCCAAACACCTCTGTACCTTTTCAAGGCTGGGGAATTTTTTTTCTTACTTGTATATTCTAGAATCCTTATCTTCATTTAAAGTTCAGCTAAACTGTGCTCTCTTTCTCTGTTATACCTCTCCTAATCATCTGAAAACTAGCTCTTTTCTCTTCTCAAAATTCTCTCTCCCTCTGCCTCTATTTCTGTCTCTCTGTATCTCTATCTCTCTCTTTTTTCTTCTGTGTATCTGTTTATTTGTCTAAGTCTCTATGAGTGTCTCTATTATATGTATGTGTATGTACATACACATGCACACACAACAGACATGCAAACACAGAGACATACAAATATATTTCATAATGGAAACGTGCATCTATTTTTTACTTTTGTATCTCCAACACATGATAAACTTGGCAAATATAATTTACATTGAAAATATGCTACATAATTTGAAACTATGCCCAAAGGGCTAAAAATTGAGTATAGCCTTTGATCAAGCAATACCATTACTAAGTCTATATCCCAAAGGGATAAATTAAACAAAGTGAAGAAAGGACACACATGTACAAAAATATTTATAGCTACTCTATTTTGGTGTCAATGAATTGGAAACTGAGAGGATGCCTATCAACTGGAGAATGACTGTTGTGGTATATCAATATAATGGAATACTATCATATAAGAAATAATAAGGCAGATTTCAGACAAACCTGGGCAAGACTAACCTGAACTGAAGCTGAGTAAAGTGAGCAGAACCGGGAAAATATTGTACACAATAACAACAACATTGAATTACAAATAAATAGAATAGACTTATCTCTTTTCTGTAATACAATGATCTAAGATAATTAAACCCTAAGGAGATTAAAAACAGACTGTCTCCAGGTAAATCCCTAAAGGAGGAGATCATCTGTTCCTCAGCCCAGATGAATATCATAGAAAAAATTAAAAAGGCTCCCACAAGAGAGCTAGAAGAAAAATGGGAAAAGGAGAGGGAGGCTTGGCAAGAGAGTCTAGAGAAGTCATCACACTCATTTAAAGACAGAGTGGATAAAGAAATCAAATCCTTGAAAAATAGTATTAGTGAACTGGAAACAGAAAATAGCTCTCTAAAAAATAAAATTGGCGAAATGGAAAAAATAATTTCATAGAACAAAACAGCTCAATTGGACAATTAGAAAAAGATATAAAAAAGTGAGTGAAGAAAATACTTCACTGAAAATCAGAATCGAACAAATGTAATTGAATGACTCAAGGAGACAACAAGAATCAGTCAAGCAAAACCAAAAAATCAAACAATGGGAAAAAAAGTGAAATACCTTGTTGGGAAAACAACAGATCTGGAAAACAGATCTAGGAGAGACAATCTGAGAATTATTGGACTCCCAGAAAAATATGATGAAAAAAAGAGCCTGGATATTATTTTCCAGGAAATTATCAAAGAGAACTGCCCAGAAGTCATAGCAAGAGAGGGTAAACTAGACATTGAAAGAATTCATTGATCACCTACTGAAAGGGATCCTAAAATCAAAACACCAAGAAATATAGTGGCCAAATGCCAGAACCCTCAAATGAAGGAAAGCGGACAGAAAAACCCAATTCAAATATAGAGGAGACACAATAAGGATCACCCAAGATCTAGTAGCATCCACATTAAAAGATCGAATGGCCTGGAATATGATATTCCGAAAGGCTAAGGAACTCGGTATGCAACCAAAAATAACTTACCCAGCCAGAATGAGCATCTTTTTCCAGGGAAGAAGATGGTCATTCAATGAAATAAGCAAATTTCACCTATTTTTCATGAAAAAAAAACAGAATTTAACAAAGAGTTTGATCTACAAATATAGAACTCAAGAGAAACCTAAAAAGGTAAAAAGAAATCTTGGGAACTATATTTCTGCTATAAAGATGTATAAAGAATACATGTATACTTTGTTCCAGAAAATGGAGGTGGAAAGGACATTGTACCAGAAAAGGCATAAAGTGGGGGTACTCCATCTCACAAAGAGGCAAAGGAAACCTTTTATATCTGAGAGAAAGAATGGAGGGGGATGAATATAGTGGGTATCTTACTGCCATCAGAATTGGCTTTAAGAGAAAAATTTTAGACATATTCAATCTATGGTGAAACTTCCCCCACCTCATTGAACAGTGAGAAAGGAAAAGTGAAAAGGGAAGGAATAAGCTAAGCAAAAGGGAATATTGAAACTGTGAGGGAAAGGAGTAAGATAGGGGGAGGATTTCTAAGGCAGGGGGGAGGGATACTAAAAAGGGAGGGCTGTGAGATGCAAGTGGTGCTCACAAGTTTAATACTGGGAAGGGGGATAAGAGGGAAAGAAGAGAGAAAAGAGTTAAAAAGATGGCAAGTGATACAGAATTGGTCATTTTAAGCATAAATGTGAAGGGGGTGAACTCCCCCATAAAGAGGAAGCAGTTGGCAGAATGGATTAAAAGCCAGAATCCTACAATATGTTGTTTGCAGGAAACACACCTGAAATAGGGAGATACATACAGAGTAAAGGTAAAAGGTTGGAACAAAATCTACTATGCTTCAGGTAAAGTCAAAAAGGCAGGGGTAGTCATCCTGAAATCAAATCTAGCAAAAGGAAAAATTGATCTAATTAAAAGAGATAAGGAAGGGCACTATATCTTGCTAAAGGGTAGCATAGATAATGAAGCAATATCAATATTAAACATATATGCACCAAGTGGTGTAGCATCTAAATTCTTAAAAGAGAAATTAAGAGAGCTGCAAGAAGAAATAGACAGCAAAAGTATAATAGTGGGAGATCTCAACCTTGCACTGTCAGAATTAGATAAATCAAACCAGAAAATAAATAGGAAATCAGTCAAAGAGGTAAATAGAATACTAGAAAAGTTAAATATGATAGATCTCTGGAGAAAACGAAATGGAGACAGAAAGGAGTACACTTTCTTTTCAGCAGTTCATGGAACCTATACAAAAACAGGTCATATATTAGGACATAGAAACCTCAAACTCAAATGCAGTAAGGCAGAAATAGTAAATGCATCCTTATCATTCAGCATCAGAACATTACATTCTACAAAAAGCCAGGGGAAAGTAGACCAAAAAATAATTGGAAACCAAATAATCTCTTACTAAAGAATGATTGGGTGAAACAGCAAATCATAGACATAATTAATAACTTCACCCAAGAAAATGACAATAATGAGACATCATACCAAAATGTATAGGATGTAGCCAAAGTGGTAATAAGGGGAAATTTCATATCCCTAGAGGCTTACTTGCATAAAATAGAGAAAGAGAAGGTCAACAAATTAGGCTTGCAACTAAAAATGGTAGAAAAGGAACAAATTAAAAATCCCCAGTCAAACACTAAACTTGAAATTCTAAAACTAAAAGGAGAGATCAATAAAAGTTTAAGTAAACAAGTATTGAATTAATTAATAAAACTAAGAGTTGGTTCTACGAAAAAACAAACAAAATAGAAAAACCCTTAGTAAATCTGATTAAAAAAAGGAAAGAGGAAAATCAAATTGTTAGTCTTAAAAATGAAAAGGGAGAACTCGCCACTAATGAAGAGGAAATTAGAGCAATAATTAGGAATTACTTTGCCCAACTTTATGGAAATAAATTGGACAACTTAAATGAAATGGAAGAATACCTTCAAAAATATAGCTTGCCTTGCCCAGATTAACAGAGGAAGAAGTAAATATCCTAAACAGTCCCATCTTAGAAAAAGAAATAGAACAAGCTATTACCCAACTCCCTAAAAAAAAAGCCCCAGGACCAGATGGATTTACATGTGAATTCTACCAAACATTTAAAGAACAATTAACCCCAATGCTATATAAACTATTTGAAAAAATAAGGACTGAAGGAGTCCTACCAAACTCCTTTTACGATACAGACATGGTACTGATACCTAAACCAGGTAGGCTGAAAACATAGAAAGAAAATTATAGACCAATCTCCCTAATGATGCTAAAATCTTAAATAAAATATTAGCAAAAAATTACAAAAAATCATTCCTAGGATAATACACTATGACCAAATAGGATTTATACCAGGAATGCAGGGCTGGTTCAATATTAGGAAAACTATTAGCATAATTGACTATATCAATAAGCAAACTAACAAAAACCATATGATCATCTCAATAGATGCACAAAAAGCATTTGATAAAATCCAACATCCATTCCTAATAAAAACACTTGAGAGTATAGGAATAAATGGACTTTTTCTTAAAATAGTCAGGAGCATATATTTAAAATCATCAGTAAGCATCATATGCAATGGGGAAAAACTGGAATCTTTCCCGGTAAGATCTGGAGTGAAGCAAGGTTGTCCACTGTCACCATTATTATTCAATATTGTATTAGAAACACTAGCCTCGGCAATAAGAGTCGAGAAAGAGATTAAAGGAATCAGAATAGGCAGTGAGGAAACCAAACTATCACTCTTTGCAGATCATATGATGGTATACTTAGAGAACCCTAGAGATTCTACCAAAAAGCTATTAGAAATAATTCATAACTTTAGCAAAGTTGCAGGTTATAAAATAAATCCCCATAAATCCTCAGCATTTTATACATCACCAACAAAATCCAACAGCAAGAGATACAAAGAGAAATTCCATTCAGAATAACTGTCGACAGCATAAAATATTTGGGAATCTATCTACCAAAGGAAAGTCAGGAATTATATGAGCAAAATTACCTAAAACTTTCCACACAAATAAAGTCAGACTTAAACAATTGGAAAAATATTAAGTGTTCATGGATAGGTCGAGCGAATATAATAAAGATGACAATACTCCCTAAACTAATCTATTTATTTAGTGCTATACCAATCAGACTTCCAATAAAATATTTTAATGATCTAGAAAAAATAACAACAAAATTCATATGGAATAATAAAAGGTCAAGAACCTCAAAAGAATTAATGAAAAAAAAATCAAATGAAGGTGGCCTAGCTGTACCTGATCTAAAACTATATTATAAAGCAGCAGTCACCAAAACCATTTGGTATTGGCTAAGAGATAGATTAGTTGATCAGTGGAACAGGTTAGGTTCACAAGACAGAATAGTCAACAATAACAATTTAGTGTTTGACAAACCCAAAGGTTCTAACTTTTGGGATAAGAATTCATTATTTGCCAAAAACTGCTGGGATAACTGGAAATTAGTATGGCAGAAATTAGGCATGGACCCACACTTAACACCATATACCAAGATAAGATCAAAATGGGTCCATGATTTAGACATAAAGAGCAAGATTATAAACAAATTGGAGGAACATAGGATAGTTTATCTCTCAGACTTGTGGAGGAGGAAGAAATTTGTGACTAAAGACGAACTAGAGACCATTATTGATCACAAAATAGAAAAATTTGATTACATCAAATTAAAAAGCTTCTGTACAAACAAAACTAATGTAAACAAGATTAGAAGGGAAGCAACAAACTTGGAAAACATCTTCACAGTTAAAGGTTCTGATAAAGGCCTCATTTCCAAAATATATAGAGAATTGACTCTAGTTTAACCCAAGACATTCTCCAATTGATAAATGGTCAAAGGATATGAACAGACAATTTTCAGACGATGAAATTGAAATTATTACCACTCATATGAAAGAATGTTACAAATCATTATTAATCAGAGAAATGCAAATTAAGAAAACTCTGAGATACCACTACACACCTGTCAGATTGGCTAAGATGACAGGAAAAAATAATGATGATTGTTGGAGGGGATGCGGGAAAACTGGGACACTGATACATTGTTGGTGGAGCTGTGAACGAATCCAACCATTCTGGAGAACAATCTGGAGTTATGCCCAAAAAGTTATCAAACTGTGCATACCCTTTGATCCAGCAGTGTTTCTACTGGGCTTATACCCCAAGGAGATACTAAAGAAGGAAAGGGGCCAATATGTGCCAAAATGTTTGTGGCAGCCCTGTTTGTAGTGGCTAGAAGCTGGAAACTGAGTAGATGCCCATCAATTGGAGAATGGTTGGGTAAATTGTGGTTATGAATGTTATGGAATATTATTGTCCTGTAAGAAATGACCAGCAGGATGAATACAGAGAGGCTTGGAGAGAATTACATGAACTGATGCTAAGTGAAATGAGCAGAACCAAGAGATTATTATGCACTTCAACAATGATACTGTTTGAAGATGTAATCTGATGGAAGTGGATTTCTTTGAAAAAGAGACCTAATTCAGTTTCAATTGATCAATGATGGACAGAAGCAGCTACACCCAAAGAAAAAACACTGGGAAATGAATGTAAACTGTTTACATTTTTGTTTTTCTTCCCGGGTTATTTTTAACTTCTGAATCCAATTCTCCCTGTGAAACAAGAAAACAGTTTGGATCTACACACATATATTGTATCTAGGATATACTGTAATTTATTTAACATGTATAGCACTACTTGCCATCTAGGGGAGGGGGTGGAGGGTGGGAGGGAAAAATCGGAACAGAAGTGAGTGCAATGGATAATGTTGTAAAAAAAATTACCCTGGCATGGATTCTGTCAATAAACAATTATTATAATAATAAAAAAATAAATAAAAAATAAAAATGAAAAAAAAAGAAAGGCATGGTGATTCTTACTCTCACAGCCCAAGTTCAACTCCGCCTACAACCTTACAGACTCTTGACCCTCCCCCATCAACTTCATCTTCCTGGGTGGAGGGAGGAGGAGGAGGAAGAGGAGGAGTGGGCAGGGCAGTGATATCACAAACATCTCCTGACCAGCAAACACCCTATGCCATCCCTCAATTGCAAAAGGCACTACTTAAAGCTATGGAGGAAAGGCAGAATACAGCTGATTTGACAATAGAAATGTTTCCTGTGATCGAACAGCTTAATACTTCAGATCTAGAAAGAAGAAGATACACTCCTTTTAATCTAGAAATTATCAAAGATCTGACAAAGGCTTACACTCTTTATGGGTCTACACCATCTTATGTTAAGATGATATTACAGAACTTGGCTTATGAAATTTTAACCCCTAGGGACTAGAAATCTATAGCAAGGACATGCTTAAAACTTGGACAAAACTTGTTATGGCTTTCTGAATATAGTGAACTCTAGGATACAATCCCAATGAAATAGGCAAACTGGAATTAATACATCAATCATCTGTGACCAATTAACAGGTGTAGATTCTTATGCAGATACTTCAGCACATATTAATTACTCCATAGCAGCATATAAGCAAATTGCTTCTGCTGCTATCAAAGCATGGAGTTTTCTTCCAGATAAAAAGATAGAGTAGAAGCCTTCAATGAAAATAGAGCAAGATCCAAATGAACCCTTTGCTGATTTTGTGGGACTTCTGCAGACAGCTCTTATATGAACTATTGGTGAAAATGCAACAACAGACATTATGGTAAGGCAATTTGCTAAATAAAATGTTAATGAGGTTTGTAGAAGAATGATAGTATGACTTTACAAGGATGCTCTTTTAGAAAAGATCATAAGATGCTGTGCCACAGTGGGCACAAATACCTTTTATACCCAGACTATGATGCAGACTTTCCAAGATCCAAACATGGGAAGACAAAGTCTCTTTTGTCAAGGGACTTCCAGAGAGACTTGTCAATGCTTTCAGTGTGGTAAATTAGGGCATTTGAAAGCTCAATGATGGCATAGATAGAGAAAACAGGGTGAGAGAACAAGACCTAAAACCCCATGTCCAAATTGCAACAGAGGCTTCCATTGTGCATTAAAATGTAGATTGATTCAGGGAAATGGGATGGGGGGCCCAGCACCAGGGCCCAAAGCAAAACATACTTGGGACATGGTGGCAGCCAATGCTGTACCCACAGAGTCTTTAGAAGTTCAGTACTCAGACTTGACCAATCATTCAAGAAGCAATCTGATGGGAGAAAGGGATTACAACTGGGGAGAATAGAGTTATATGAAGCTGGGACTACTGAGATAACTACTGAGATAACTGAGATAACTGGAGAGGTGAAATCTGTTTCTCTTAAGCCTAGGGATCCCTTGACTCCAGGCACAGTAGGCTTCACCATTTCTCCTCCTGAGAGAACTTACAAAACAGTCTTCATCCATACAGTGATGTGGGAAACTGGGGAATGTGTAGATAATATCCCAGTAATTAATAGAGGTAGACAATGTGTGACTTATTAACCAGGAGAAGTAGTAGCATCAGGTTTACTGATACAGACTCCTAATAGGTAATCTGGTGATAATTGCCCAGATTCTGACCCCAAGCAACAGAATGCAGGAATATTCTGGACAGCAGCTGTGACCATTGGCCATCCTATGCTCACTATTTATATAAATGGAATGCCATTAGAAGGGCTGGTAGACACAGGTGCATATCATATATATTCATTAGAGCTGCCACCTGGCCCAGTCACTGGCCAAAGATTAAGGCAAACTCCTACATGTCTGGCATAGGAGGATCAATAGCAGCTGAAGATAGTGCTACCTCTTTGAGATGGACATTTAAAGGTGAAACCAGATTTTTACTTGTTTTATTATTGAAAAAAATCCTTATCAATCTGTGAGAAAGAGAAATTTTACAACAGTTAGGATTACAAATGAGTACTTTGATTTTTTAGGCAGGGCTGCTGTTGAAACCCTGCCAAAACTTTCACCTGTTCCTATTCAATGTAAAACTGATACACATGTGTGGATAGAACAATGGCCTTTAGCCAAAGATAAAATTTAGGCCTTATTAGATATAGTACAGGAGCAGCTTGACTAAGGACACCTGCAACCTTCTCTAAGTCCTTGGAAATCCCCTGTATTTGTTGTAAAAAACAAATCTGGAAAATGGAGGATGTTGACTGATTTAAGAATAGTAAATGAACAGATGGAAACTATGGGAACTCTTCATCCTGGACTTCCATCTACTCAATTGCCTAGAAAATAGCCGTTTTGGGTCATAGACATTAAGAACTGTTTCTATTCTATTCCTTTAGAAAAGGAGAATATAAAAATATTTGCTTTTTCAGTGCCTATCATTAACTTAGATGAGCCTTATGAAAGATATGAGTAGACAGTTTTGCCACAGGGAATGAAAAATAGCCCTACTATGTATCAAATGTATGCTGCTGCTGCTCTTATTCCAGTAAGAAAAGCATTTCCAAAAGTAAGATAACATTACATAGATGATATATTGGGATGTTCACCTGAGGAACAAATGTTAGAATCATGTCTACAAAAGACCAGAGAAATACTAAGGAACTACAAATTGCACATAGCTCCAGAAAAAATTTCAAAGACATGCGCCTTTTCAATATTTAGGATATGAACTATACCCTAAGTTCCTTACAGTATAAAAACTTTCCTTAAGAAAAGAGAAGCTAAACACCTTAAATGACTTTCAGAAATTGATAGGAGATATTCAATGGATTCATCCAATGTTAGGCTTGATTACCTATCAATTGTAACCATTATATGACATTTTAAGGGGAGATGGTGCTTTAAACTCAACACGCCAGCTTACAAAAGAAGCTCAAGAGGCTTTGAGAGAAGTTGAACTGGCTTTATCCAATGTGGTTGAGTCACTCAAAAACCCTTGGAAATATCAGTGTTTGCTACACAAGAGACACCCACAGCAGTCCTTCATCAAGGAGACAGTGTGATAGAGTAGGTGAACTTCCTAGCACACCCAGAACAAAGCCTTACTCCTTACCCAATGCTTGTGGCTAGAATTTTATTAAAGATCATTGAGCAAACAATTCAATTAGGTAGGATAACACCTAACATGATATAAACTTTTTATACTAATGCACAAATTAATGTATGCTGTGAAACCATCACAGAGTGGCAAATTGTATTTGCCATGGCTCCAAATTTTACACATGGGTCTCCATTAAAGATAACCCAGGTATTATGTAATTGGCAAATGGATTTTTGAAGAAAAGATTTCTAAGGATCCTCTAAAAGTACCACTTATCTTTATAGATGCATCCAAACATAACATTTGTGATGTATACTCTCATGACTTACTATAAAGAGAATAGTCAGAATTCCTTTTCAGTGCCCTCAGTAGAATGTATTGTATGCAATCATTCTAGCTCTTACTTATTTTCCAGGAGATATAAATATAATATCTGATTCAGTCTATTCAATAGGTATTGTACAAAGAATTGTCACAGCTTAAATAAAATTTGTAGTCTATAATATATATCAGCTCTTTAAGGGACTTCAAGAGCAAGTGAGAAGCATCCAGGTAAGATTTATATCTTGCATGGCCACTCTCATAGTGGATTTCCAGGTCCTATTTTTGATGGTAATTCAAAGTCAGATAGCCTTCTAACCATGTTGGCCAATACTCTTTTATTTCAAGCACTCCAAGAACCTCATTCTAAATATTATCAAGTTGCTTGAGCTTTAAGTTTTCAATTTGTGATAACAAAAGAGGAAACCTGGAGCATAGTAAAAGCTTGTACAGCTTTCCTTCCTTTCCATGCTCTTACACTCCCTGCAGGGAAGAACCTTCATGGTTTGAGACCCAATGAAATTTGGCAAATGAATGTGACCCATTATAAATGTTTTGGTCATGTGTCTTTTATCCATGTTGTAATAGATACCTTTTCATTATTTACTTTTGCAATTCAAGCAGCAAAAGAGACAGCCTGAGTGTTCACTGAATTCCTTATACAATCATTAGCAATTATAGGTGTGCCACAAGCAATAAAAACAGTTAATAGACTTGCATATATTTCTAAACATTTTGCACTCTTTTGTGCACAGTATCAGATTTTACACATCACTGGCATTCCTTTTGATCCTAAAGAACAGGCAATAGTAGAGAGGAGAAACAGATATCAAGACACTCCTTCAGAAACAAAAGAAAGGGGGAGCCACAGGTAAGTGTAGAGAACTTCTAAATTTAGCTCTCTGTATAATTAACTTCTTGATTTTTTATAAAGATGCACTGGCTCTAGCAGACAGGTTTTATAACCCACTGGAAGGTCCGTGTCCAGTGTAAGCAGCTCCACTATCTTTAGATAATCATCAGGTAATGTGGAGAGATCCAGACAGTGGTGAATGGAAGGGACCACATAGGTTAACTGCTTGGGCAAGAGGATTTGCTTGTCTCTTTACAGATGGAGAAGGAATCAGATGGGTTCCAACAAGCTGTATTCACCCTTATCCATAGGAGAAAGCCAGAGCAGATTCTTGAAATGAAGAAGAAGACACAAGAAACATCGGTGGTTCCATCGCTGATTGTGCCCACCACTGAAAGAGCATGGCAGTTATGATGATTGACTCATGGACATCAAAAATTATTAATGAGACTGATGCAGGACTTCACAACCCTCAGGAATCATTAGATTTCCTGAGACATGATATGACTGTTGAAGGTCTTGAAAACCTCCAGGAATCATTGGATTCCCTAACACATAATAAGACTATTGAAGGACTTCAAAAACCTGCAGGGATCATTGGATTCCCTGACACATAAACTAATGGGCAATAGATTGGTTTTGGATTATCTCTTGGCTGCTCAAGGAGGCATATGTGTGATTGTTATTGACATCCTCCTTCTAGGACTTCTGGAAAATTTTTACAATACCATGTTGATTCATGTTTTTTTTTTGTTTTGTTTTTTTTATATCACAACTTGCATGTACAATTCATGTTTGTTACACCACATTGAGCCTGCACCCGCTGTAGGGAAAGTCATCACTACTAGCCTGTGCTATGTGCTTGTGTTATCTCCCATGCTGATGGATTTGTGTATACCTGTTTCTATTAAGACCCTTCAGCCCCAAAACCTGCTAACAGTCTCTCACTTGACTCCCTACTTCCCTTTGGTGTTTTTCATCTCTCTTCCTGAGAAGTTGTATGGGGGCATGATCACCTCCTTTTTGGGGTTCTCACCTCCCTGGAAAGTCAGGGAGAGCATAACCATCTGTGTTCTAAAATAAAAGAAAGCAAGAGATGTAGAGAGCTGAAACTTTGAATAAGACAAGAGAGCACTTAAGACTAATTACCTATTCAATGTGAGACAATGGCTCTATTAACATATATTTGGATGATGGCTCTCCTCACCATCAGTGCTTGCTGAATGTTTGCTAGTAAGAAAATTGTAGGCAAGGATTGGAATGTGGAGGGAGAGAGGCCAGAGGCACTTCATAACAGGATGAGTAGGAGAGAGGCTGGGGACACTGGACTCCAGAACCCAGGATAAATCTTTGGTAAGCCATGTGGCAGCTTGCCTGCCTCTTTCACTTCTCCCCCTAAAGATCAAGGACTTTGATTTATCTTGTCTCTGGCTAACCCTGAGGCCCTCCAGGAAGTTAACCTATACCCTATACCCGGCTTGATCAAGACAGACCTTTTCTGGCATCTTCGAAATTATCTTCTGCTGGTAATTTGTTGTACTCCCAATATTTGTGGATTCTACCAGTGAAGCATTATTTCAAAGGCTGCATTTTGTAATCAGTAGTGAGTGTAATAGGGGAGCTCAGAATGAAGCATGTGTCCTATCTGCCATCTTGGCTCCTCCCTGCAAGTGTTCTAGTAACCTACAAAGAGTCATTACAGTTTTAATACCTCAAATGATTATTTTGACATTGATTTGTTAACATGTGACAATTCAATAAAGCATTTGTTGACAACTGGTGCATTAAAAGATTAGTTCTCAAGGATGGATCAGAATAATAGTTTTCATGTAGTACATGAGAGGTAAACATCAGTTTTAAAAATTTTGCATTATATATATATAAAGTGTTCCATTTTTTTTTCAAGCAACAGTGTGTAGTTGTCACATATGATAGGATATGAGTTTCTTCTTTGATAGGATGGTGGAACTTATGTACCCCTTTCCAATATGATGCTTTGTTGCCTGGATTCATAAATGAATACAACACTACATTTCAGTGAGAGATCAGTGAAAATAAAAATCCATTTTTTCATCTTAAATCTTCATAGACCCTTTGAAATTGAGAAGGTCCTTGGAGCCAAGCTTAAAAACTTGTAATAGGAGATAGAAAATCTTCATTAAGATGAGCACAGAATTTAACAATATTCATATTTGACTTTTCCCAAAAATGTTTTTTTTGGATAATCATATTTATCCTTTAAATGATGAAATGAAATGGTGTACTTTAAAAAAAAATAAAATAAGATTTAAAATAATTTTGTCATTGCTAGTGGTATGTAAATATATATTTGTCCTATATAATATATACATATTAGGTATATTGTACTATATGAGTTATATTATCTTTAACTAATATATCTCATATAGTACATTATACCTAATATGTATATATTACATAAGACATAATATATTAGCATACATAGACATTACATCCATGAATATAGATCAACAAAGCTACTTCCTTTAGCAGATCATCAACTTTAGGAATACTTTTATCCTCCACTCACGAAAGATCAGCAACCCACCATCTGAAGATACACAATCCTTCAGAACAAGCCCATAATTTACAGATGAACTTTAATTCCTCTGACTGGCTCCTGGTTGCTACTTCAGGCCCATTTGTTCCTATTTCAGCTCAACCATGCTTTTCTTTGAGGCATTTGTTGTGACATGTCGGTGCAGTTTCGCCTCTTAATTGTGGCATTTCCAGTGATTATAATGGCATTAGGTAGTTTTTAATTTGGGGGTAGTTTATCAACAGGACGGGAACCTGGGGGATGCCATTAAAATAGCAGACTTACATAACAAGATCCAATAATGTTTCAACCTGACATCAATTGAGGATGATCACAGCATACACGTTTATTTCCAAATGGTGTTATTAATGAATGATGATAAGACATAACATTAATTAAGATCAATTATAACATACTGTGTTTAGATATTAAGCTAAGTAATTATAATCAATTATTTTATAGACATAATTAATCAATGATCATTAGGCATATCATTATTATATTACTATTAACCTCAATAGACTATGCATTTATATCCCTCCCCTCCCCACAATCTGTAACAAATCATCAACCCGGGCATGAGTACAAGCATACAAGCATGTAGGCATATGTGTAAGCGAATAGCAATTTATAATAATTTATGTATGTAAATAAATATCCTATCTTATACCAATAAATCAGTGAGTATTAAGTGACTTTAAAAACATTCATGGCTGATACAAGAAGGAAATAATAAAATGTCTCATGCCTGTCTGAAAAAAAACGTCTTTAATGTCTCCCTGCAGAGAGAATTTTTGATGTCATTTACTTCATTGGTTTAATTCCTTCTTCCTTCACTTCCAGGTAAAACTTCTTTCTATTATTAATCTTCCATTGTACAACTTCTAGTCTAATCTGTTTCATTTTATAGAGGAAGAAAATGAGGCCCAGTACTAGAGAGCTCACAAAACACAGATTTTTAATAGCCATTCAACTGTTATTTTATTCACTATTTTGCACATAGGGTAAATTATGGCTCTTTTTTCTATTATATTTATATGTACATTAAAATACAATATCATGACATATGATTCTCACTGAGTGCAATAAGGTGTAATTAGACAATTATGTATGTCCCAAGAATCAAATCTTACAAAGGAGATGAGAATGAGTTTTACATTTTGTGGTGCTGTAGAATATTTTAATCATTTCCAAAATTGAATTACACACACAAAAAAATTACTATTTTTATAATGATTATATAGGCCTATAATAAAGTGGCTTTGAAATATACAACTTGGTATAGAAGGCATAATCTTTTCATAAAAGTAAAATTATTCACTTTTTGTGTAGTTTAAGTTAAATAGTAAAAATTTTTTTCTTGATAAAGTCTTTATCATATAGATTCAAACCTTCAAAATGTATTATAACATTGCCCTCTAATGGATAGTCAAAAGAAGAATTACATGCTTCATTACTTTAGATGCTATTTCTTATGAAATATCTTGTGAGTACAAGATAAGTTTCTAATATTTCAGAGTCTAGGCACTGGCTGAAAACAAAACAAAAACAAGCAACAAAAAAGAGAAAGAAAGCGCCAAAACAACTTTCTTTTTCATGAATAATTATAACACCAGGGCTTGTTATTTGTGAAATGGGTTTAGTAATACTTTTATCCTATCAATGTTGACTCTTTATTGAAACTATCAAACTCTTAAGGAAAAATAACCTATATATTTTTTTAAATATATTTTATTAAAATACAAAATAATCTTCAGTCAAATATATCCAATTTAATTTATTTTATTCCAAAGCACATAATGGAAATAAACTAACAAATTAAATGAAAAAGCTAGAATAATAAATACTTTTTTAATGTTTTCCTACTAGTTAACAATTATTAGAACTTAATTCCCTCTTGAAAGATCTATTAAAGAAATAAACAGGATAAGGAAGGGGGATTAGATGATGGAGGAATTTTTTGAGAACAGACCACACATCATATCAAGATTAAAGAGAGAACAACATACACATTTAGAAAAGGGGACTGATTTCTAAATCTATAAAAAAGTAAGGGGATGATGGAAGAGGATTAGGATGAGGGAATAGAGGGGTATGTAGAGTAACAAGAATAAGATGAAATGTATAGACTAACAATAATGAGATAAAGAAGAAACTAAAGAGAAATGGTAAAGGGAGAAGATAAGAGAGCTATTCTTGGAGGGAACAGTAGATCAAGTACTAGGAGGCAAGATAGTAGGTAGATGTAAAGCAAAGGACTCAGAAGTAATAAGATTAAGAGACATACACCAATACAAAATACATATATGTGTGTGTGTGCATTATATATATATATATGTATATTACCATATTAATGAATATTGTTTTAAAGTATTAATAGACAGTATAAGGCTGGAATATTTCTGTGGTATAGGAAATGATGAGCTGGTTGATTTAGAAAAACATGGAAAAACTTGTACAAAGGACAAAGTTGGTATGGTCTTATATAAATATATATAAATGTATATGAGCACATATGTGTATGATCATGGCTATCTAGGCAAAGTATGTTTATATGCATGCATATATACATATGTATGTTTATTTCTATACATGTATATATGTATGTGTATATATCACCTTTCTATAAATATTGACAGATAGCTTTATCTGCATATTGTATGTTGTAACTTTCTTGGGGGAGGGGAAAGTAAAGGGAAAGAATAAAATAAAAAGTGCACAGTAAAGATCAAAAGAAAACCTACAAGAAAGCAAAAAGAAGATGAATAGCTCTAAACACAATGTTATGTTTTCTTGAAATGAAAATTCATTGCTTTATATTTTGAATGTTCTCATGTTCTACTGTGCCCATGGAAATTTTTTTCCTATTTTGTATTTAAGTTTTCAATATTTTTTAAAGGATGAATATTTTTAAGTTAGTTTTGTACAGTGAGCAGAGACCTAAGAATGGAGCTAGTTCAAATAAGGGTCAGCCACTTGCTAGCTATGTAAATGTGGATGAATCCTTTAACTTATGTGGACTTCAGTTAGTCCATATGTAAATTGTGAGTATTAGGCTAAGGGATGTCTAAGAATCTTTCCAGTTCAAAATTTGTAATATGTAATCATAGAGATCATTTAGTCCTGAGTTCTTAAAAAAAAGTTTTGAATGTGTCATGCACAAAATCCCTTAGCAAACCAACAACAGCTGTTTCGTTTCTCAGATTAATATTTTGAAGACACAATATACATAAGATCACAAAGAAATCAATATGGAATTAGATTTATCATTTAAAAAATTAACAATTCTTGATTTCCTGTGAAGCAGCTATTTTACAGATTTAAAAAATTGATACTTGGAAGGCAGAGACAAGATGTCAGAGAATAGATAGGTCTTTTTCTGAGCTTTTCCAAGCATCCCTCAGATCAACACCAGATCAAGCATCTGAACTGATTTTGGAGTGACAAAATCTGCAAATATTAGGAATATATCAAATTTCCAGATATTTTGAAAGGATTTTGGAAATATTATGTTTTAATTGGGCATGGAGGAGGAAGACCAACACAGGCACAATGCAGTATCCCAGGGTGATATGGCATTTGTGCCCTGGGAAATCTACTGGAAAGTTCTTAAGGAATTTACTGGGAGACTATAAGACAAAATAAGTAATGTCAGCTGCTCTGTTCTAGTTCAGAAGCCAGTGGGATCAGCAAATTAGCTGCGAGGTATCTAGCACCAATATATAAGGCAAATAGTGGGCCTTTGAACCCCAGAATAATGCCGGATTTGTCCATGGCCACCCAGCACCAGAAGAAAAGCAGCAGCACTGGCCCAGGGCAGCATAAAGCCACTGTTTCTGGAAAGGAAGTTGGAGACAATCTTCCCTTTGCCCCAAGAACAGACCTCAATCTTTAAAAAATAGCAAAAAAGCAAAAAGAACTCTGATTATAAATAGCTTTTAGGGAGGCAGAGAACAGACCCAAAACTCTGAGGATACTAAAGGCAAATCATCTCTACATGAAGCCTCAAAAGGCAATATGAGTTGGTCCCCATCTTACAAAGCTTTCTTGGAAGAATTCAATAAGAATTTTAAAGGAGAGTTAGAAGAAAAATGCAGAAAGGAAATGAGAACTTTGCAAAAGACTTTGTAAAATAAAATACAGATATTATCTGGAGAAAACTCCTTTAAAATAGATTTAATGAAATTGAAAAATCATATAACACCTTACAAAATAGATCCAACAAAAATGGAAAAAAAGCACATCACTCCTTACAAAAAATAGAATTGAAAAAGAAACCAAGTGGTTGAAAAACAGAATTTGTGTAATGAAAAAATAATCCAATGAACAAAAGACCTCATTGAAAAATTCAATTGACCAAATGCAAAAGGAGATTTAAAAAAACCTAACCACATAAAATAAATAATAATTAAAATTGAACAAATGGAAGTGAATGACTTGATATTTTGATAATCAGTCAAATAAATTTTAAAATTAAAAAGTAAAAGAAAATGTAAAATACAACATTGAAAAACAATCTACCTGGAAAATAGATCCAGGAAATACAATCTAAAAATTATTGGATTATCTGAAAATAATTATCAAAAAAAAAAAAAAAAAAAAAAAAACAAGCCTAGACATTATTTTTCAGGAAATCATTACTGAAAACTGCACCACCATCCCAGAACCAGAATGTAAAATAGTCATTGAAATAATTTACTAATCATTGCCTGAAAGACACCCCAAAATTAAAACTCCAAAGAATATTGAAGCTATATTTCAGAATTATCATGTCAAGGAGAAAATATTGTAAACAGTCAGAAAGAAACAATTCCAATATTGAGGAGCTACAAACAGGATTACCCATGATCTAGCAGTTTCCACTTTAAAAAATTGAAGTGGCTGAATTCTGATATTGTGAAAGGCAAATGAACTTGGATTGCAGCCAAGAATCAACTATCTAACAAAATTGAGCATTAGCTTTCAGGAAAAAAAAAAAAAAAGATGTCTAACTCTTGTGACCTTTATCTCTATTATGGGTATGGTTAGAGGGTACATGTATAATTTGTTCGTATTGTGATGACAAAAAAAGAAACTAGAAGTGGAAAGGTGATTCTACTGGAAGAAGTGGAAAATGGAAAATTACATCGCATGAAAAGGCAAAAAAGACCTATTAAAATTAAGAGAAAGAAGAGGGGATGAGCATTGTGTAAATCTTACTCTAAAAACATTTAGTTCAAAGAAAAAATATCAGAATATAGGACATAATTAGCTTCACCCAGAAATATGTTCACCTCATAGGGAAATAGGAAGGGAAAGAGGAAAGGAAGGGGGGGGGGAGTGCTAATAGAAGGGAGAAAGAAAGGAGAAAAGGAAAGGTATAAGAAAGGGGGAGGGACTGTAAAAGGGGAGAGCTGTTGGAGGGAGGTTGTAATAAGAAGCAAAATATTGTAGAGGAGGCAAAGGGGGAAAGGAAAAAGAAAAGTATTAATTTTAGAAAACAAGATAGTGGGAAATACAAAGTTAATAATTTTAACTGTGAAAATGAATGAAATGAACTCTCCCACAAAAGAGAAGAAGATAGCAGATTGGATTAAAAACCAGAATCATAAAAAATGTTGCTTACCAAAAAAAAAAAAAAGTAAAGCAGAATGGTACATTCAGAGCAAAGATAAATGACTGGAGCAGAACTTATTATGCTTCAGCTAAAGTAAAACATGGGGGGGTAGTGATCCTGATCTAAAATCAATCAAAAGCAAAAATAGATCTAATTAAAAGAGATAAGGAAGGAGCCTACATCTTGTTAAAGGCTACCATAAATATTGAAATATTATCAATATTAAACATATATGCAACACATTCTATAGAATCCAAATTCCTAGAGAAGTTAAGAGTTGTAAGAAGAAATAGACAGCAAAACTATACTAGTGCAGGATAGCAACCTTGCTCTCTCAGAACCAGATAAATCGAACAAAAAAATAAATAAAAAAGAAATTAAGGAGATATATAGAATTCTAGAGAAGTTAGGTATAATAGACCTTTTCAGAAAATTGAAATGAGACAGAAAGAAACATACTTTTTTCTCAGCAGTACATAAAACCTATACAAAAATTTCACATGTTTTAGGGCATAAAAATCTCAAATTCAAATGCAGAAGCAATATATGTATTTTTTCAGATCATGATGCAATAAAAATTACATACAGTAAAAGGCCAGGGGAAAATAGATCAAAAATTAATTAGAAACTAAATAGTCTAATCCTAAAGAATGAGTAGGTGAAACAATAAATCATAGTAACAATTGATAATTTCATCCAAGAGAATGAAAATAATGAGACAACATGCCAAAATTTATGGGATATTACCAAAGTTGTTCTTAGGGGAAATTTTATATGTCTACATGCTTAGTTGCATAAAATAGGGAAAGAGAAGATCAATGAATTGGGGATGCAATAAAAAAGTCAGAAAAAATTGAAAATCCTTAATTTATTACCAAATTTGAAATTCTGAAAATAAAAGGGGAGATCAATGAAATTGAAAGTAAGAGATCAATTGAAATTGAAAGTCAAGTTATTATTGGATTAATAAACAAAGTTAAGAGTTGGTTTGATGAAAAAAACAAACAACAAAATAGATAAACAGTTAACTTGATTAGAGAAAGGAAAGAAGAAAATCAAATTGTTAGTTTCAAATTTGAAAAAGAACTTTCCAACAATATAGAGGATATTAGAACAATAATTAGAAGTCATTTTGCTCAATTATATGTCGATAAATCTGATAATATAAATGAAATGAAAAATACAAAAATACAGTTTGCCTAGATTAACAGAAGAAATAATAAATTATTTACTAGCCCCATTTAATTAACACCCTAAGAAAACTCTCCAGAGCCAGAGGAATTTACATGTGAATTCTATTAAACATTTAAAGAACAATTAATACTAATAATATGCAAACTATTTGTAAAAATAGAAAAAGGAGTCTTTCCAAATTCATTTTATGACACAGATATTGTGTTGATATTTAAATCAAATGGAGTCAAAATAGAAAAAGAAAATTATAGGCCAATTTCCCTAATGGATATTGATGCAAAATTCTTAAATAAAATATTAACAGATTACAGAAAGTCACCAGCAAGATAATAAAATATGAGTAACTAGGATTTATACTAAAAATACAGGGCTGTTTCAAAATTAGGAAAAGGAAACTATTAGCATAATTGAATATATCGATAACCAAACTTACAAAAATCACATGATTATCTTGATAGATGCAGAAAAAGCTTTTGATAAAAAATCAACAACTATATCTGTTAAAAAAAATGAAGGATATAAGAATAAATGGAGTTTTCCATAAAAATGATCAGCAGCCTCAAGAGAAACCTAAAAAGGTAAACAGAAATCTTGGGAACTATATTTCTGCTATAAAGATGTATAAAGAATGCATGTATATACCTTGTTCCTGAAAATAGAGGTGGAAAGAACATTGTACCAGAAAAAGGGTAAAGTGGGGGTACTATATCTCATGAACAGGCAAAAGAAACCTATGATATTTACGAGAAAGAATGGAGGGGGATGAATATAGGGGGTATCTTACTGCCATCAGAATTGGCTTTAAGAGAAAAATTCTAGAGATATTCAATTTATGGTTAAACTTCTCCCACCTCATTGAAAAGTGAGAAGGGAAAACTGAAAAGGGAAAGAATAAGCTAAGCAGAAGGGAATATGGAAACTGTGAGGGAAAGGAGTAAGATAGGGGGAGGATCTCTAAGGCAGGGGGGAGGGATACTAAAAAGAGAGGGGTGTGAGAAGCAAGTGGTGCTCACAAGTTTAATACTGGGAAGGGGGGGAAGGGGGAAAAAGGGAAAAAAGCATTAACAGGGGTTAACAAGATGGCAAGTAATACAGAATTGGAAATTTTAACCATAAATGTGAATAGGGTAAACTCCCCCATAAAGAAGAAGAGGTTAAGAGAATGGATTAAAAGCAAGAATCCGACATTATGTTGTTTACAGGAAACACACCTGAAGCAAGGAGATATATGCAGAATAAAGGTAAAAGGTTGGAGCAAAATCTACTATGCTTCAGGTGAAGTAAAAAAAGCAGGGGTAGCCATCCTGATCTCAGATCAAACAAAAACAAAAATTGATCTAATTAAAAGAGATAAGGAAGGGCACTATACCTTGCTAGAAGGTAGCATAGTTAATGAAGCAATATCAATATTAAACATATATGCACCAAGTGGTGTAGCATCTAAATTCTTAAAAGAGAAATTAAGAGAGCTGCACGAAGAAATAGACAGCAAAAGTATAATAGTAGGAGATCTCAACCTTGCACTCTCAGAATTAGATAAATCAAACCACAAAAAAAAAAAATAAGAAAGAAGTCAAAGAGGTAAATAGAATACTAGAAAAGTTAGATATGATAGCTCTCTGGAGAAAACGAAATGGAGACAGAAAGGAGTACACTTTCTTTTCAGCAGTTCATGGAACCTATACAAAAATGACCATATATTAGACATAAAAACCTCAAACCCAGTGCAGTAAGGCAGAAATAGTAAATGCATCCTTTTCAGACCACAATGCAGTGAAAATTACATTCAACAAAAAAGCCAGGGGAAAGTAGACCAAAAAATAATTGGAAACTAAATAATTTCATACTAAAGAATGATTGGGTGAAACAGCAAATCATAGAGATATTTAACAATTTCACCAAAAATAATGACAATAATGAAATATCATAGCAAAATGTGTGGGATGCAGCCAAAGTGGTAATAAGGGGAAATTTCATATTTCTAGAGGCCTACTTGCATAAAATAGAGAAAGAGAAGGTCAACTTGGGCTTGCAACTAAAAATGCTAGAAAAGGAACAAATTAAAAACCCCCAGTCAAACACTAAACTTGAAATTCTAAAACTAAAGGGAGAGATCAAAAAAGTGAAAGTAAAAAAAAAAAAAAAAAACTATTGAATTAATTAATGAAACTAAGAGTTGTTTCTATGAAAAAATCAACAAAATAGACAAACCCTTAGTAAATCTGATTTAAAAAAGGAAAGAGGAAAATCAAATTGTTAGTCTTAAAAATGAAAAGAGAGAACTCACCACTAATGAGGAGGAAATTAGAGCAATAATTAGGAGTTACTTTGCCCAACTTTAGGCCAATAAATTCGACAACTTAAATGAAATAGAATACCTTCAAAAATATAGCTTGCCCAGATTAATAGAGGAAGAAGTAAATATCCTAAACAGTCCCATTTTAGAAAAAGAAATAGAACAAGCTACTAACCAACTCCCTAAGAAAAAATCCCCAGGACCAGATGGATTTACATGTGAATTCTACCAAACATTTAAAGAACAATTAACTTCAATGCTATATAAACTATTTGAAAAAAAAAAAAAGTTACTGAAGAAGTCCTACCAAATTCCTTTTATGACACAAACATGGTACTTATACCTAAACCAGGTGGGCTGAAAACAGAGAAAGAAAATTATAGACCAATCTCCCTAATGAATGTTGATGCTAAAATCTTAAATAAAATATTAGCAAAAAGATTACAGAAAATCATCCCTATGATGATACACAATGACCAAGTAGGATTTATACCAGGAATGCAGGGCTGGTTCAATATTAGGAAAACTATTAGCATAATTGACTATATCAATAACCAAACTAACAAAAACCATATGATCATCTCAATAGATGCAGAAAAAGCATTTGATAAAATCCAACATCCATTCCTAATAAAAAACACTTGAGAGCATAGGAATAAATGAACTTTTCCTTAAAATACTCAGGAGCATATATTTAAAACCATCAGTAAGCATCATATGCAATGGAGAAAAACTGGAACCTTTCCCAGTAAGATCTGGAGTGAAGCAAGGTTGCCCACTATCACCATTATTATTCAATATTGTATTAGAAACACAACCTAGGCAATGAGTCTAGAAAGAGATTAAAGGAATTAAATTAGGCAATGAGGAAACCAAACTATAACTCTTTGCAGATGATATGATGGTATAGAGAACTCCAGAGATTCTACTAAAAAGGTATTCGAAATAATTCATAACTTTAGCAAAGTTGCAGGATACAAAATAAATCCCCATAAATCCTCAGCATTTTTATACATCACCAACAACATCCAACTGTAAGTGATACAAAGAGAAATTCCATTCAAAATAACTGTTGACAGCATAAAATATTTGGGAATCTATCTACCAAAGGAAATTCAGGAATTATATGAGCAAAGTTATAAGAAAACTTTCCACACAAATAAAGTCGGACTTAAATAATTGGAAAAATATTAAGTGCTCTTGGATAGGGTGAGTGAATATAATAAAGATTACAATACTCCCTAAACTAATCTATTTATTTAGTGCTATACCAATCAGACTTGCAAGAAAATATTTTAATGATCTAGAAAAAAATAGCAACAAAATTCGTAAGGAATGAAAAACTGTCGAGAATCTCAAGGGAATTAATGAAAGAAAATCAAATGAAGATGGCCAACTCTACCTGATCTAAAACTATATTATAAAGCAGCAGTCATCAAAACCATTTGGTATTGGCTAAGAAATAGATTAATTGATCAGTGGAATAGGTTAGGTTTACAAGACAGAATAGTCAACTATAGCAATCCAGTGTTTGACAAACCCCAAAATCCTAACTTTTGGGATAAGAATTCATTATTTGACAAAAACTGCTAGGATAACTAGTAATTAGTATGGTAGAAATTAGGCATGGACCCACACTTAACACCATATACCAAGTTAAGATCAAAATGGGTCCATGATTTAGGCATAAAGACCAAGATTATAAATAAATTAGAGGAACATAGGATAGTTTATCTCTCAGACTTGTGGAGGAGGAAGAGATTTGTGACCAAAGATGAACTAGAGACCATTACTGATCACAAAATAGAAAATTTTGATTACATCAAATTAAAAAGCCTTTATACAAACAAAACTAATGCAGACAAGTTTAGAAGGTAAGCAACAACCTGGGAAAACATCTTCACAGTTAAAGGTTCTGATAAAGGCCTCATTTCCAAAATATATAGAGAATTGACTCTAATTTATAAGAAATCAAACCATTCTCCAATTGATAAATGGTCAAAGGATATGAACAGACAATTTTCAGAAGATGAAACTGAAACTATTACCACTCATATGAAAGAGTGTTTCATATCACTATTGATCAGAGAAATGCAAATTAAGACAACTCTGAGATACCACTACATACCTGTCAGATTGACTAAGATGACAGGAAAAAATAATGATGAATGTTGGAGGGGATGAGGGAAAACTGGGACACTGATGCATTGTTGGTGGAGTTGTGAACAAATCCAACCATTCTGGAGAGCAATCTGGAATTATGCCCAAAAATTATCAAACTGTGCATATCCTTTGATCCAGCAGTGCTACTACTGGGCTTATACTCCAAAAGGTACTAAAGAAGGGAAAGGACCCTGCAGTGCCAAAATGTTTGTGGCAGCCCTATTTGTAGGGGCTAGCAACTGGAAAATGAATGGATGCCCAATAATTGGAGAATAGTTGGGTAAATTGTGGTATATGAATGTTATGGAATGTTATTGTTCTGTAAGAAATGACCAGCAGGATGAATATAGAGAGTCTTGTAAAGTCTTACATAAACTGATGCTAAGTGAAATGAGCAGCATCAGGAGATCATTATATACTTCAACAACGATACTCTATTCTGATGGAAGTGGATTTCTTTGACAAAGAGACATAACTCAGTTTTACTTGATCAATGATGGACAGAAGCAGCTACACCCAAAGAAAGTACATTGGGAAATGAATGTAAACTCTTTGCATTTTTGTTTTTTTTCCCGGATTATTTCTACCTTCAGAATCCAATTCTCCCTGTGCAACATGAGAACTGTTTGGTTCTGCACACATATATTGTATCTAGGATATACTGTGACATATTTAACATATATAGGACTGCTTGCCATCTAGGGGGCGGGGCTGGAGGGAGAGAGGGGAAAAATTGGAACAGAAGTGAGTGCAAGGGTTAATGTTGTAAAACATTACCCTGGCATGGATTCTGTCAATATTAAGTTATTATAATAAAAAAAGATAGTTCTTGAAGATATACGAAATTTTAAGAACTGCATTTGTAGGCAGCAAAAAAAAAAAAAAAAAAAAAAAAAGATGAATATCCATTATTTTTGATGCAAGGCTCTCTGAGCCACTGTATTAGCAGAAGTAATGGAGGAAGCCTCTTTTTATTAACTGTACACTTAAGAGTGGGTATTCAAGTCTTTCCAGACAAGGACAAAGGAAAATCATACTTGTGCATGGTTAGATTAAACAACATCATTGTGATTCACATATGTTCCCACTGAGTGTAGGTCAATATCTAATGAAGAATTTGACATATTTAATGCTATTTTAGAGTGGAGGGAAATCCACAACAACAATTATGTCTGCTCTAGGGAAGTTTTTAAACATTTTCATATCTTATTCAATGCTGCTGAATTTTGAATAAATAGATCCAAAAAAACCTGGGACTCTTGACACATGAATTTTAGGACAAATAATTAAATGACAATACAAGAAACTCACACTAGTGATTCTATTACTACAAATAAACCAACTTACCTTTCAAGGTAGTTCCCAACATTAGTACATACACATGATACATCATCCACACCTACTTTTATAGTACAAGAAAACTGGTTCTTATAGGGAGGATCCTGAAACATGTCAGCCTCCTGAATCAACCAATCAATTTAAAAAAAAACCCATCAAATTATTCATATTAATCAGTAAATTTAAGTAATAATAACAATAACATATTTAATATCTTCAATATATAATCTTCTCGTTTTTTATTCATCCATCCCATCCAACTTAATTTAAAGACCAGATTTATGTCAGCTCTTATAAAGTAGACTGAGTTCACCTTTATTACCAAAGAAGATTTGGGCTAATTTTGAATTACTGATATGTTTTAAATTAAAATTCTATAATTTTTCATTAGAATAAGGTTTATAGATCTACTTTTTATTATCTGTAAGGACTGGACAAATCTCTTTACTATACCTCAGTTTCTTTATATGTAAAATAAGAGTTGAATTAAACTAGAGTTGTTATCATAGCATCTGTGAAATTATTTTAAAATATTTTGACAATTGCCTTTCAATTTTATAATTCTGTATATTTTATTTTATGCACTTTCAAAACATTATTCTGAGAATGATTCCACAGACTTCACCAGGCTGCTAGAAGCAAGTATCATATACATACAAATATACACAATTAAGAATCCTTGTACTAAGTGATCTTCAATTTCCATTTCTAAATATTTTAACTCAACAACAGGTGATTCATTCTAATAGTGGAGATTTGGTTGGCCAATTTGTTCTTTTCCTGGTACCCATGCCTCAGATAAGGAATGTGTTATGGAGATGTGAGGGGAAGTAAAGTATCCTTCCTGCATTCACTGGCTTTGACTATATATCACACTGAATGTAGAAATGTTTCATTGTTTCTTATAGCTCTCTTGGGTTCTTCAGCATTTTGTGGTAGCGCTTTTTAACCAAAGTCCTAACCAGATCGTCAAAAGGAGAACAGGGTTCTTTTTCTGTTGCTATCATCTGCTGATTTTCTTTGTGCTCACAGTTAAACCTGCCCAACCTTAGTGATTAGTTTTGAAATTCCCCTTTTCCATCTGTCACTCCTTTAATAATCATATTTAGTGCCCAATGGAGAAATCAGTTATGTATAAAAGAAAATGGTAAATAATTAATAGAAAACTATAGCTTCTACAGATATAAATTTCATGTTTTTATCCAGAATATATGAGTAATAAGTGTAAGCAGCTGAAACAACTTGTAAATCACAATTTTTATGGCCAGCTGATTTTTCTTGGCCTACAGAAATATTCATTCTATACACAATTGAGACCAAGTCAGTTACTATGGCCTATATTTTTACAAAACAAAATGAAGCATTTGCAGTTAATGATGCCTAAATATCCTCCCAAATATAAAATTCTAGGTTTTTGAGTTCCTAAAACTATTTGATGGCTAATGTCCTAGTGGGTAGACATAAAACAAAGGAGATTATATGATAATTTTGTGTGTATTCCTCTAAAAAACGTTTATAGTTAGGGAGAAGTATGTGAAACAAGGACATAATTTCTAAACATAAATACAAAGAACAGAATTCATTTATATTATCTTCATAGTTGCATAATGAAGTCCAATAAAACAATATTTTTGTGGTTTCCTGAAAGCATGAGACAATTTGGCATTATTCACTGTGAAAAAGTTCAAAATCATTAAGTTAGATGATGAACCAAATGATCTGATGGACATCCACTTATCAGAAGCACAGAAGACAAAAGAGTATATCCCAATATTAAGAGAAAAGTAATAATACATCAAATCAGTTTCTATATGACTGAAATTTTCAGCTATATATTTTCAGCAATCATCCAAACTATTCCAAATTAATTTAAAATTGGTATCCTAGTGTGTCCCACATTTGAGAATTCATTTGAGTGTCAATCATAGATTATTCATGGGGTTGTTACTATAAGCTAATATAATTTTGTTTTCTTTGGCAAGGAAGAATCCATGGATATACTTTTTCCAGTAAATGTATTTGTTTTAATACTCGTTGCTTTGTGAATCAGGTTGGGAGAGAAAAAATCCAAGGAAAAAAGGAAAAAAAAAAACGAACAGAAAAAAAGTGAACAGAACATGTGTTTTGCACACGTGGGTCCTTTTCCCTCATTTATGATTTCCTTGGGATACAAACCCAATGATGACACTACTGGGTCTCCTTAGTTCTTTTTCTGGATGCAGATAGCATTTTCTCTCTAAAGTATATTGGAATTGCTTTGGATCACTGAACCACTGAGAAAAACCAAGCGTTTCATGGTTTATCATTGCACATTCTTGCTGTTATATGCACAATGTATTCCTGATTCTGCTTATTTCACACAGCTTTGTTTATGTAAATCTTTCCAGGGCTTTCTAAAATCAGATTGTTCATCATTTTTTATAGAGCAATAATATTTCATTATTTTCATATACCACAACTTCTTCAGTCATTCCCCAATTGATAGGCATCTATTCATTTTATTTGCTACTACAGAAAGAGCTGCTACAAATATTTTTGCACATGTGGGACCTTTTCCCTCATTTATGATTTACTTGGGATATAAACCCAATGACGACACTACTGGGTCAAAAGGTATGCAGAATTTTATAGCCCTTTGGACAAAGCTCCAGATTGCTCTCCAGAATGGTTGGATTATTTCACAACTCCAACAATGATGCATTAATATCACATTTTCCCTCCATACTTTTCAACATTTATCATTACTTTTTTTCCTGTCATCTTAAAAAAATCTAAGAGTTATAAGGTGGTACCTCAGAGTTGTTTTAATTTGTATTTCTCTAATCAAGAGTGATTTAGAGTATTTTTCATATGACTATAGATGGCTTTAATTTTGTCATCTGAAAATTGTCTATTCATATCCTTTGACCATTTATCAATTGAAGAATGCATTGTATTCTGATAAATTTAACCAAGTTCTTATATATTTGAGAAATTAGATCTTTATCAGAAACACTGGATTTAAAAATTTTTCCCCATCTTTGTATTTCCCTTTTAATGTTGTTTTTTTCTTGCTTTTCTTTGTTCAAAAACTTTTTAAATTTAATGTAATCAAAATTCATTTTGTCTTTTATATTGTTCTCTAGATCTTTGTTCATAAATCTCTCCCTTCTTCAAAGATCTGACAGATAAATTATTCCTTATTACCTTACTTTGCTTGTGGTAGCATCTTTTATGTCCAAATCATGTATCCATTTTGCCCTTATTTTGTTATGGGATATGAGATGTCGGTCTATGTAGAGTTTCTGACATATTACTTTCCAGTTTCCCCAGCATTTTTATCAAATAGTGAGTTCTTATTTCAGATGCTGGAGTTTGGGGATTAATCAAATACTAGGCTATTATAGGTCCTTATTATTGTGTAGTGGGTATCTGATCTTATTCTACACATTCTTTTTAGCCAGCAGCAAGTGGTTTTGATGACTGATGCTTTATAATATAACTTTAGGTTTGGTACTGCTAAGCCTCCATTCTTTGTTTTTTTTTTTTTTCTTTTTCCCATTAATTTCCTTGATATTCTTGACCATTTATTTTTCCAGATGAATTTTGCTATTGATTTTTCAAGTTCTATAAAATGATTTTTGATGGTCTGATTGTGATGTCAATGAGCAAATAGGCCAATTTTGAAAGAATTGTCATTTTTATTACATTAGCTTGGTACCCATGAACAAGTGATATTTTTCCAATTGTTTAGATTTGATTTTATTTGTATGAAAAGTGTTTTGTAATTGTGTTCATATTCTTTTTTGGATTGTCTTGGCAGGTAAACAGTTACTTTATTTTGTCTACAGTTATTTTAAATGAAATTTCTCTATCATTTGCTGATGGATTTTGTTGGTAATATAATGAAATGCTGATGATATATGTGTGAGCTTATTTTATGCCCTAAAATTTTGCTAATGCAGTTCATTGTTTCCAGTAGGTATTTGGATGATTTTATAGGATTCTATAATTATATGACCATCTCAACTGCAAAGATTCATAGATTTATTTTCTCATTGTCTATTTTAATTCTTTTAATTTCTTTTTCCTTTCTTATTGCTAAAGCCAACATTTCTGGTATAATACTGAATAATAGTGTAATAATGGACATTCTTGTTTCATCCCTGATCTTACTGAGAATGAATCCAGCTTTTCTCTATTACAAATAATGCTTATTGTTGGTTTTAGATAGATGCTGTTTCTGATTTTAAGGAATGCTCTCTTCATCCCGATGCTTTCTAATGTTTTTAACAGAAATGGGTGTGGTATGTTTTCAAAAGCTTTTTCTGCATTTATTGTGTTTATCATGTGATTTCTGTTGATTTTATTATTAACACGGTCAATTATGGTAACAGTTTTTCCTACTTTGAACAAGCCCTGCATTCTTGGTATAAATCCCAGTTGGTAATATTGTATTATCCTGCTGTAATTTCTGTGCTAATATTTTATTTAAAATTTTATGTCAATATTCATTAGGGAGAATGGTCTATACTTTTTTTTTCTCTGATTTGCCTCTTTCTGGATTAGGTATCAGTTCCATATTTGTGTTATACAGGAATTTGGCAGGACTTCTACTTTACCTATTTTTAAAATAGTTTACATAGTATTTTAATTAACAGTTTTTTAAAATGTTTGGTAGAATTAATTTGTAAATGCATATGACCTTGGGATTGTTTTTCTTAGGGAGTTGATTAATGGCTTGTTCATTTTTGTTTGTTTGTTTGTTTGTTTGCTTTTCTAAAATGGGACTATTTTGATAATTTGTTTCCTCTTCTGTTAACTTGAGTAATTTATATTTTTGTAAAAATTAATCCATTTCAATTAGATTGTCAGACTTGCTGCCATACAGTTGGACAAATAGCTCCTAATTATTGCTTTATTTTCTTTGTTATCCTATAGTCTTTTTTTTTAGGTCAAGCCATCTACTTCCATGGGTCCTGAAGCCTAAACCATGTAGGGACCAAACAGAAAAAAAAAATTAGAAAAAATTTTTAATAAATACTGATGCAAAAATATTAAATAAAAACATAAAGCAAGAAATTGCAGAAAGTTATTATCAGGATAATACACCAAGACCAAAGAGGATTTATACCATGAATTCAAGACTGCTTCGATATTAAGAAAACTGTTAACATAATTGAGTATATCAATAACCAAACTAACAAAAATTGCATGACTATATTAATAGATGAACAAAAAGTATTTGACAAAATCCAACACCCATACCTATTAAAAACACCAGAAAATATAGTAATAAATGGAGTTTTCCTTAAAATGATCAATAGCATTTAACTGCCACCAAAAAGTAAGCATCATATATAAGGATGGTATACTAGAACCATTCCCAATAAGATCAACAATGAAACTACCATTATTACTATTGAATATTGTATTAGAAATGTGATAAGAGAAGGGAAAGGAATGAAAGGAATTATAATATATAGTAAGGAAACCAAACTATCACTATTTGCAGATGATATAATGGTGTACTTAAGCAAAGTTACAGAATACAATGTAAATCCACATAAATCATAAGCATTTCTATATGTTACCAGCAAAGTTCAGGAGCAAGAGATCAAAAGAGAAATTCATTTAAAATAACAGTAGATAATATAAAATATTTGGGAATCTCTGCCCAGGGAAAATAATAAACTATATGAATACAGCTATAAAAGTTTCCACAAAAATAAAGTCATATATCAAGCAACTGGAAGAATATCAAGAGCTAATGGGCAGACCAAATCAATATAATAAAAATGAAAATTCTTCCTAAATTAATTTACTTATTCAGTGCCATACCAATCAAATTGCCAAGGAATTTCTTTACAGAATTAGCAAAAATAATAACAAAGTTCATCTGGAGGAACAAGAGGTCAAGAATGTCAAGGGAATTAATGAAAAAATGTAAATGAAGGTGGCCTTGCTGTACCATACCTAAAACTATATTGTAAAGCAGCAGTCATCAAAATCATTTGGTACGAGCCAAGAAATAGAGTTGTTGATCAGTGGAATAGATTAGGTTCAAAAGACACAATATCTATCTATCTAGTGTTAAATCCAAAGACCCCAGTTTTGACATAAGAACCCATTTGACAAAAATTTCTGGGAAAATTAGAATATAGTATGGCAAAAGAATAAGTATTGACCTACATCTAACACGTTATACCAAGATAAGGCCAAAATGGGTCATAACACACATAAAGAGGGGTATTATAAGAAAAATAGAACAAAAATATTTTACCTCTCCAATATATGAAGGAAGAAATTTATGGCCAAAGAAGACCTAGAGTACATTATGAAGTACAAAATGAATAATTTTCATTATGTTAAATTAAAAAAAAAAGTGTACAAACAAAACCAATGCATATAAAATTAGAAGAGAAGCAGAAAACTGGGGGAAAACAATTTATATCCCAGAATTCTGATAAAGATCTTATTTCTAAAATATATAAAATTTCAAATAATTTTCAAATTCAAAAATTTCAAATTTCTAAATATATTTCAAAATATAAGCCTCATTTCTAAAATATATAAAATAAAGTTCAGAATTGACTCAAATTTATGAGAATACAAACCATTCTTTAACTGATAAATGTTCAAAGGATATGAACAATTTTCAAAGAAATTAAAATTATTTCTAGTCATATGAAAAAATGTTCTAAATCACTATTGATTAAAGAAGTGCAAATTAAGACAACTCTGAGATACCACAACACAACTCTCAGATTGGCTAAGATGACAGGAAAAGACAATAATAAATATTGGAGGGGATGTGGGAAAACTGGGACAACAATGCATCATGGTTGGAATTGGGAACCAATCCATTCTGGAGAGCAATTTGGTATTGTGCCCAGAAGGCTATCAAACTGTGCATAACATTTGATTCAAGTGTCGTTACTGAACCTCTTTTACCAAAAGAGACCAAAAAAGTGAAAAGGACCTATATGTGCAAAAATGTCTGTAACAGCCCTTTTTGTAGTGGCATGGAAGTGGAAACTGAGTGGATGCCCATCAGTTGGGGAATGACTGAATAAATTAGGGTATAAGAATGTTTTAGAATATTATTCTTCTGTAAGAGATGATCAGCACCATGGTTTCAGAAAGGCCTGGAGATACTTACATGAACTGATGCTAAGAATAGTGAGCATAAACAAGTAAACACTACACAGGCCTCAAGAATATTATATAATGATCAATTCTGATGGACACAGCTCTTTTCAACACTGAGGTGATTCAAGGCAATTTCAGTAGACATGTGATGGAGAGAGTCATCTGTACCCAGAAAGAGGACTGTTGCTATTAAGTGGATCACAACATAGTTTATTCACCTTTTTTGCTGTTTGATTGCTTTTTTGTTTTCTTTCTCATTTTTTGTCCTTTTCTATTTTATTTTTCTTGTGCAGCATGATAATTGTGGAAACATGTATAGAAGAATTGTACATTTTAAACATATATTGAATTATTTGCTGTCTAGAAGAAGGGGAAGGGGAAGGGAGTAAAATTTTTGAACACAATGTTTTGCAAGGGTAAATGCTAAAAACTATTTTTTGCATATACTTTGAAAATAAAAATCTATTATTTAAAAAAAATCTTACCAGAGTACTCTTTAATAGGTTAATCATACACTTAGAAAAAGGTCATCTACTTGAGAGCTGGTGTGGCTTTGGAAGGGGCTGAGGAGTAGGTGATATGGTGTTTATTGCCTGACAGCTCCAAGAAAAATTCCAGGAGCAGAACAGAGGTCTGACCAAAGAACTTTGATACTGTCAGTCATGTGGGCATATGGGGAATTATGTCAAAATTCGGTTGCCTAGAGAAGTATGTCAGTTTAGTACATCAATTTCAAGATGGCATGCTTTCCTGGGTTCTGGACAATGGGCAACACACTTGAGCTTTCCTAGTCTCTAGTGAAATTAAACAAGACTGTGTGTTTGCTCCTATGATTTTTAACATGATGTTTTCAGCCATGTTGTCAACTCCTTTCAATGAGCACAAATATGGAATTAAAGTCAGTCACCCCACTGATGGTAAATTCTACACCCTTTAAAGGCTACACGCCAAAACTAAAGTGGAGGGAGTGTTAATGCATGTTTTTTTAGCTTGCAGTTGATTTTGCACTCAATGCAGTCTCTGAAGCAGAGATGCAACAAAGTATGAATCAATTCTCTGCTACTTGTTCCAATTTGGGGCTAACAATGAATACCAAGAAGACACAGAGGTCCTCCATCAGCCAGTACCATATCATCCATAGGGAGAATCATCAATTACAGCAAATGGTGAAATTTTGAATACTGTGGATGAGGTTACTTACCTTGTCAGTGTTCTTTGCTGGGATGTTCACATTGATAACGAGATTGACGTTGTCAGAGCTACCTCAGTGTTTGGGATGGTCAGAAGGAAAGTGCAGAAGAAAGGTATTAGACTGACTACCAAAATGAAGGTCTACGGAGTTGTTGTACTGACCCCATGTTGTATGACTGAAACCTGGAAAATATGCTAATACTAAGCCAGGAAAGTGATTCACTTCCATTTGAATTTTCTTAGGAAGATTCTAAAGATCACCTGGGAGGTTAAGATATGAGGCACTGAGATCTTTCTCAACCTGAGGTTCTTTCTCAAACTAAACTGCAAAGCATTCCAACTCTACTGCAGAGAGCACAACTCCATTGAGCTGGCCACATTATTTGAATGCCAAATGTACATGCCAAAAAAAAAAAAAAAGTTCTTTTATGGAGAGCTCACAGAGGACAAGCATTCAAAAGGTGGTTAAAAAAAAGTGATACAAGAACACTCTCAATGTATCTCTTAAAAACTTTACAATAAAGTGTATGACATGAGAAACACTGATACAGGGCCTCCTAGCATGGTGAACCCTAATCAGAGGACTATATGAGCAAAGCAGAATTGAATAAACCCAAAGGAAACATGAAATATCCAAAATTAGAGAAGTTACACCAAATGATCATATGGAATATTTGCATCTGACCTGTGGCAGAGCATTCTGAACTCCTATTGCTCTGATCAGACACAGTCTGAAATACTGTAACTGAATTCTACCATAGTGATGCAATTTTAGTCCTATTAGAAAATGAAGGTCAACAAACAAAAACAAAGATCACCAAAATCATTCATTAGTATCTTATGTATCTAGCTTATTCCACTGATCAACCACTCCAATTCTTAGACAATACCAAATAGCTTTGATGACAACTACTTTATAATGTAGGTTTAGATCTTGTATGGCTAGGTTACTTTCCTTTGAATTTTTTTTCCATTAATTATCTTTATATTCTTGATTTTTTTTTCTTCTAGTTGTATTTTCCTAGTTTTTTTTTTTTTTTTTTAAGTTTTTGGTACTTTGATTAGTATGGAACCAAATAAATAATTTAGGTGGTATTGTTATTTTTATTATATTAACTCAGCCTACCCATGAGTAAATGATGTTTCCTGTGGTTTTAATCTGACTATTTGCATGAAAAATGTTTGGTAATTGGGTTCCTATAGTTCCTAGATTTGTCACTGTACACAGACTTCCAAATATTTTATATCGTCTACAATTATTTTAAAAATGACTTTTTCTCTTTTTCTTTTCCTTCTGCTGTGCTTTGTTAATAATATATAGAAATGCTAATATTTGTTTGGGTGTATTTTATGTCCTGAAATTTTGCTAAAGTTGCTAATTATTTCAAGTAATTTTTTATTTATTTTCTAGAATTATTTAAGTATGGTGCCATATGATCTTCAAAGTGATAGTTTTGTTTCCTCATTCTTCAATTTATTTTTCTTGTCTTATTGCTAAAACTAAAAATTACAGTATGATGCTGAATAATAGATGTGATAATGGACATATTTGAATCACTCGACATTATTGGGAAAGATTCTAGCTTATCTTTATTATATATACAGATTGGTTTTGGATAGAAACTACTAATAATTTTAAAGAAAACTTCATTTATTCCTATACACTCTAGGGTTCTTAAAAGGAATGTAAGCTATATGTTGTCAAAGACTTTTCTGCATCTAATGAGATAATCATATGATTTCTATTTATTTTATTATGGATATAGTAAATTATTCTGAACATTTTCCTAATACTGAACCAAGCCTGCATTCCTGGTAAAACCCCCATATGCTTGCAGTGTATTATCCTCTGATAAATTTCTGTAATGAGTTTGGTACTTTTTATTTAAGAGTTTTGCACTAATTTTCATTAGGGAAATTGCTCTATACTTTTCTTTCTCTGTTTTGGCTTTTCCTAATTAAGGTATCAGCACCATGTCTTTATCATAAAAGAAAATTGTCAGAACTCTTTCTTTGTCTTTTTTCCCTGCATAGTTTATATAAAATTGGAATTAATTATTCTTTAAATATTTGGTAGAATTCATTTGTAAATATACCTGGCCCCATTTTTTTTTCCACAGGGAATTCCTATCTTAGAAAGTTGAAATTATTTTTTTCTAAAAATGGGCTATTTAAATAATTTATTCTCTCCTTTGTAAATTTGGGAAAATTTTTATTTTTATAAATATTGATCCATTTCAATTAGAATGTTAGGTTTATGGCCATACAGTTGGTTAAATTATTGTTTTAATTTCCTCTTCATCAGTGATGAATTTGCCTTTTTCATTTTCAATATTGTTAATTTGTTTTTCATCCTTCTTTTCTAAAATCAAATTAACCAAATGTTTATTATATTATATTATATGTGTATGTGTACATATATAATATTATTATTGTAAAACCAAATCTTAGTTTTATTCATTAGTTTAGTAGTTTTCTTATTTTCAGTTTTATTAATTTCTCCTTTGGTTTCCAGAAATTCTGATTTGGTATTTAGTTTTTAAATTTTTAGGATTTTTTAGGAATTTTAATTTGTTTTTTTTTCCCGTAGCTTTTTTAGTTGCATCCATAATTCATTGATCTTTTCTTTCTCAGTTTTCTTCCTGAAAGCATTCAGAGATATAAAAATGCATTCATGAACTAATCGAGCTGAAGATCATAAATATTGCTGTTAGCTTATTAATGATATTCTCTCATGAAATTATAGATTTTTGGATGATTTATTCTTTAATTCTTTCATTCTTTATTATTAGATTTTGTTTTCAATTAACATTTAGCCTTTCTTTCCAAAACTCTTTATCACATCTAATTTTTATTGCATTAAGATCTGAAAAACATCCAATAACTATTTTTGTCTTTCTGCATTTGATTGTATTTCATGATTTAATAATACATAATCAATTGTGTTAATCCCTTTCTATTTCCATTCAATTTTCCAGACAATTATCATATCTAATCTTTCTAAATTCTATTCAAATTATTTTCTTTTACAACTTCTTTCTTGAATTTATCTAATTCTATGTGAGGGAGATTGAGGCATTTTGTATTTTCTATTTTTTTCATAATTTTGAGGTAGATTCTTGATGTCTTATAGAGTCATTAGTTTTCATTTGCCCAATTCTTCTCTTTAAGGGATCATTTTATTTATTTAGCTTTTGAAACTCCTTTTCCCTTTGGCAAATTCTACTTTTCAAGGAGTTGTTTTCTTCAGGCATTCCCCCACCTTTACTTTCCAAGCTGTTGACTTTCATGTTTCTTATTTGATTTTTAAAATTTTTGAGCTCTTCTAAAAAGCCTTTTTGGGTTTGAGATACATTCATTTCACCTTTTGGTGTTTCACATGTCAGTATTCTGTCCTCTTCTGAGTTGGTATTTTTATCTTCCCTGTCTACATAATACTTTTCCATTGTCAAGATTCTTTTGTTGCTATTGTTGTTTGCTCCATTTTTTTTTTTTACTATTTTGGCCCTTGAAATTGAATGTTCCTAAGCTACATGGGACACTGTCCCAAATATTTTGTATTCCTGGGGCCAGGAGCCTGGTCTCTTACTTTGAGTACCTGGGCTTCAGCTGCTGGTGGCTTGCTCACTGTGCTTGGATAGAGCAGTCCAGTTGTATTTGCTCTTCTCTGATTTCCAGAACTGGCAATTTTTCTCCTGGATTGGAGATGAAGGTTCCACCATTGTCTTGCTCTGCCACTAGCCTGTTGAACTAGTAACAAGGTACTTTGTTTGCTTATCTGTGCTATAGCTAAGCTGGCTTGACCAAACACCATCCTCACTGTGCTCCACTCCCTTTTTAGCCAAGAGAAACCAACTTTTACAGAAGTATTTCTTTTTCTTTTAATAGCTTTTTTCTTTAGAAGTTATATGCATGAGTAATTTTATAGCATTGACAACTACCAAACCTTTTGTTCCAGAAGTACTTATAAATTAACGTAAACTGGAAAATTGTTTTACTCCATCTTTTTGTAGGTAACATTACAGAATATGTTTATAGACTTGATTTAATATTGTTTCTGAGAGAAATTGGGGAGAGTTCCTATAACCATCATCTTGGTCTGAAGAAGACTTATGAGAATCCCTTGAACACTAAGGATATTAAATTATTCTATACCTAAAGAAATTAGTTCAAACTATTCACTGAAAGTTCAAATACTAAAAATGAAGCTCAAACACTATGGTGATATAATGGGAAAATGAGGCTCACTGAAAAAGCCCCTGATATTGGGAAAGAGTGAAGACACAAAGGGAGCAATAAAAGATAAAATGGATAGTGTCTCAGAAGTGAACATGATTGGCTGAGGAATAGATTAGTTGATCAGTGGAATAGATTAGGTGCAAGGGATAAAACAGTCAACAAATATAGCAACCTAGTCTTTGACAAACCCAAAGATCCCAGCTTTTGGGATAAGAACTTACTGTTTGATAAAAATTGCTGGGAAAATTGGAAACTAATATGGCAGAAACTAGGCATTGATCCATACTTAACGCCGTACACCAAGATAAGGTCAAAATGGGTTCATGACCTAGGCATAAAGAATGAAAATATTAATAAATTAGAGGAACACAGGATAGTTTACCTCTCAGACCTGTGGAAGGGAAAAGTCTTTATGACCAAAGCAGAACTAGAGATCATTACTGATCACAAAATAGAAAATTTCGATTATACCAAACTGAAAAGTTTTTGTACAAACAAAACGAATGCAAACAAGATTAGAAGGGAAGCAATAAACTGGGAAAATATTTTTACAGTCAAAGGTTCTGATAAAGGCCTCATTTCCAAAATATATAGAGAATTTAACTCTAATTTATAAAAAATCAAGCCATTCTCCAATTGAAAAATGGTCAAAGGATATGAACAGACAATTCTCAGATGAAGAAATGGAAACTATTTCTAGTCATATGAAAAGATGCTCCAAGTCATTATTAATCAGAGAAATGCAAATTAAGACAACTCTAAGATACCACTACACACCTGTCAGATTGGCTAAGATGACAGGAAAAAATAATGATGATTGTTGGAGGGGATGTGGGAAAACTGGGACATTGATGCATTGTTGGTGGAGTTGTGAACGAATCCAACCATTTTGGAGAGTAGTTTGGAACTATGCTCAAAAAGTTATCAAACTGTGCATACCCTTTGATCCAGCAGTGTTACTACTGGGATTATATCCCAAAGAGATTATAAAGAAGGGAAAGGGACCTGTATGTGCACGAATGTTTGTGGCAGCCCTTTTTGTAGTGGCTAGAAACTGGAAACTGAATGGATGTCCATCAGTTGGAGAATGGCTGAATAAATTGTGGTATATGAAAATTATGGAATATTACTGTTCTGTAAGAAATGACCAACAGGATGATTTCAGAAAGGCCTGGAGAGACTTACACGAACTGATGCTGAGTGAAATGAGCAGGACCAGGAGATCATTATATACTTCAACAACAATACTATATGATGACCAGTTCTGATGGACCTGGCCATCCTCAGCAACGAGATCAACCAAATCATTTCTAATGGAGCAGTAATGAACTGAACTAGCTATACCCAGAAAAAGAACTCTGGGATGACTAAAAACCATTACATTGAATTCCCAATCCCTATATTTATGCACACCTGCATTTTTGATTTCCTTCACAAGCTAATTGTACAATATTTCAGAGTCTGATTCTTTTTGTACAGCAAAATAACGTTTTGGTCAGGTATACTTATTGTGTATCTAATTTATATTTTAATATATTTAACATCTACTGGTCATCCTGCCATCTAGGGGAGGGGGTGGGGGGGTAAGAGGTGAAAAATTGGAACAAGAGGTTTGGCAATTGTTAATGCTGTAAAGTTACCCATGTATATATCCTGTAAATAAAAGGCTATTAAAAAAAAAAAAAAGAAGTGAACATGAACTTGGATATATTTTTTGACAGTGGAAGATAGAAAAGCCTGAGGTGCTGCAGTCCTTGGGGTCACAAAGGGTTAGACACAACTGGATTATGGAACAATAAATTTGAACTCCAACCTGGCAGAACCCAAAGACTCATCTAGTGGTTAAACCACATTTAGACATAAACTTTATAGGACAAAAGCTATGTAGGAACTGAACTCAATTTTAGCCTGCTCTCCCAGAGACTAAGAAGATATTAGGAGAGAATATATCCAAGAAATATCAGGGGAATATGTGGATGTGTCCTTTGTGATATGTTTGAAGTAAATATCTGTTTGTAAAAGTTACTTTAAGTGATTAAATGGAAGTAGATTACTAATTAACTTTTCCTTAAAAATGGATAGAAGGTGAGTTAATGGAAATAAAAGAGAATGGTATTAGAGAAAAGAGACACCCCTATCAACCTCTTAGGATACCCTTGCAGCATACCTGGATCTGACAGAATTAGTCAGAACACATGTTACACTCTGTCATTAAACTATATTTTTTTCCTTTGACCCAGTGATATCACTACTAGACATTTAGTCCATCATTATCATGTACAAAGGGAAAAGTTTGCTATCAAAATCTTTATATCTATATCATTTGTATTAGAAAAAAATGGGAGAAAAATTAATGATTGTTGACTGTTAAATAGTTTAAAAATATGATCCATAGATGTAAATGGAATAGTATGTATGTTATAATGTCCTACACCAACTATTCCATGTGATTGAGACATAACCCTGGCTTCAAAGATAATACTGATAGAATGCAGATTCTGGGAATTCCTAGCTGTCACATGTTCAATTATAAGTCGCCTACAATAGACTATAGCCTGGATGGATTTATGAAATCTCATAACTACAAAGATAGTTATATATATAGATAGATAGATATATTTTATTAAAGTATTATGTCTATCGATTTCAAAGCATAGAGATATTATGATATATTTTGATGGAAGATATGTATCAACAGATTCATTGTAATTCAACTCACATCTAATAAGTATCTACTATATTATAGATGCTGTGTTGGTCATTGTAGAAAGATTAAAATGAAATAATGCTTGCCCTTTAGGAGCTTATTCTTGTTGGAAGGATACAACATGTAGACAAGTAATTAAGTACAAATTACAGCCAAAGTAAGATAGAGTAATTGTAAGCATGGGAGTCATAAGAAATGGGTTAAATTTTACCAATATTCCACAGTTGTTTTTTTTAATGTTCAAATATAATATTCTTGAATGTCTTCATGTATAATGTGTTCTCATCTATCTATTTATAGAAGCTAAGTTTGGGAGTTATATTTTTAAAAAATGAAAATATTGGTTTTAACTGATCTGAGTGCTTTTGACTTCAACTCCCAGTCACAAATTTTAATTGCCCCTGAAACTTTCTTTGTTTCCAGAATTTTGTATGCAAGATCTATTGAACCTGAAAAACTATATTTGTGTGTGTGTGTCTGTATAATGTGTATATGTATTATCCATCTCTATTTATCTGCATACCTATGTGAATGCATATGTATATAAATATATGCATGTAACTATACATATTATATATATATATATATATATATATATATATATACACACGTGTGTGTGTAGTTTTTCTTTTTTTTCTAAATGGCATAAGTGCTTTAAAATCTGAAACATTTAAAATTCAAACATTTTTATTCTTAGGAAAGAGAGAACATATGACACTCAGTAGTAGTTTAGTTTCATAGAAGCTATTCAGTGAGGAAAATAACACACATCATTTTGATTTAGACAAAATAGCTCAAAGACAAAAACAAATATTATTTCTGAAGATTATTATTAATGTGCCATAATCATATGGAACCAAAAAGATTCTATTTATTTGTGAATTAATTCATAATTAAAGATCCCTTTTGGCATTTCTATTTGGAATTGCATAATCAAGACTTACTGTTTGATTATAAAACACCAACTTATCTCTTGAAGAATTAAATCAGAGAAACAATACTCAAGAGGTATCCTAATAGTTTTATCATAATTTCATTTATCTGGCCAAAACATGTCACATACATTCAATTAGATCATTCTCTTTTCCTTTACTTGCTAAGAAATAAAGGCTAAAATTCATACTTCTAAAATAAATGTCCATTAACTGCCAGGCATTCCAGATTTGTAGCAAACACAATCATCTTGGTCAGAGCTCCACTCAGTGGTATTTTTTGGAATATCACATTCAGAATTCTATTGGGAAGCAATAATAATTGATTTATCTATAAAATACAGTTTGACAGTTTTGGTAGGCATTGATACAAGGCAGCATATTCCAGAAAATCCAGAAAATTATCCTATTTATCAAATGTGCTCTGCACATGCAATAATGTGTATGTACATATAACATACATATAACCGTAATCACTAAATTGTAATGATCTTCTCATTCCCAACTTTCTGAAAGGTGATATAATAAGTTTGTATAACACTGAAAGAAAAATACCATGAGATCTCCAAGTTAAAGAATCCTTCCATTCCTTCCTCTTCCAACCCACCAATAATCAAAATCAAAATCATGTTAGTCAAAAATTACACAAACACACACACACAGAGTCATTCACACCCCAAATAGTATATAAATGTAAGAACTCAGTTAAAAATTAAGCAGTGGGTTTTAACATGTAATATTTTATTCTGCTTTCAATCTCTTCTGCATTTTGTTTTCGTAAGAAATTTGTGTTTAGGAGAAAAAACTTAAGCATATTTATGGCAGGTATGTTTATGTTCTCCTATTAGAGTGTGTATTTTGAAATAAAGATAGATACGTAATTGTAAGTAACTCTAACCAAAGATCGAGAATCAGTCTCTGCCCATACTTGGACAGCCTATGTTTTTAATTTCTGCATTTAACTACTTTATGCTAAAATTTAATATCTTATTTAGACATAATATTTTATTATTTGCACAAAAATGCAAATAAATTAAGGATATATTGCTTTATTTTCATGTGGAAAAATGGAAAGGAAGACGAGGAGTGAAAGGAAAAAGAGGAATGAAAAAATAAAGGAAAGGGATAACAAAGAAATAAGGGAGAGAGCGAATGCCAAAAATTAGTGTGTTATTTAGATGTACCATTTTATTATTTGCACAAAACGGTAGATAATTTAAGGATATATTGCTTTATTTTCATGTGGAAGAAATGGAAAGGAAGATGGGGAGTGAAAGGGAAAGAGAAATGAAAAAATAAAGAAAAAAGTATAGCAAAGAAATAAGAGAAAGAGGGAAGAATGAGAAAGAAAATGCAAAGGCAATTGAAGTGAACTCCTTCTATGCCAACTATAGGCACATAAATAATCAATGAGTATATTGCATACCCATATATTACTTAATTAGCAAGTCAGAAACTAGCATAGTACTCAACACATTGTAGGGGCTTAATAGATTATACTTATTTTAATGATGATGGTGGTGATGGTATTTTATACCAGGAGTTCTGGGAAAACTTTCTTGAAAACAAAGAAATAAATAACTAAAATTATTTTAATAAAGTATCTTTTTTTTAAATTAAGGATAAAGATATGTATTGACTTTATTTCCCTCTAAGATAGAGGTATCTTATAATAACAGGGTATTTCCCCCACAGCAGGTTTTGCTAAAGAAGGATTGTAAATTCCCACTGGGTTAAGCTATTGTTGCTGCTGGTGGTAGTAGTACTGAAGGACAATGAGCACTTGTGAGCAGGACAGGCAGATGATACCATACAAATTGAACAAGCAAAGAAAAAAAACATCTAGGATAACTTTCATTCCCATCACAATTTTCCAGAATATAGTGTTATGATCTATACACATTACTTAGTTCCATCTTGTACCAAATGCTAGAAGTAGAACTACTCTACTTTTGTCAGCTCTGGATAGAGCTATACTTAATCTTCTTGGGACTCAATTTCACCAAAGGATTAAACAAGATGTGTCATTGAGATCCATTCCAGTCTAGCTCTATGATCCTTTCATTCTTTTTCTTCAACTTGGAAGTGAGCCTATGTTTAGCATTCTTATAATATTAGGCCCTTCTCGCCCTCCTCTAAATACTAGGCAAGACCTAGAAGTATGGGGTAAAAGAAGTTATTATTAAAACTGGCTTTAGAATGCACTCTTATTGCTATATATTCTCCATCCATTATAAGGATAGTTTCCATAGCTACCGATGCATTTCAAAGCAAACAAAAATAGCAGAAACACACTAAAATAAAGTTTAGAGATATTAAAATGGAAATATTGTGGCTTCCTTCCTAACATATCTTGCCTTGCATATTATTGTTTTTAAAACTTGCAAGAACAAATGTTTGTGGCAGCCCTTTTTGTAGTGGCTAGAAACTGGAAACTGAATGGATGCCCATCAGTTGGAGAATGGCTGAATAAATTGTGGTATATGAATATTATGGAATATTATTGTTTGGTAAGAAATGACCAACAGGATGATTTCAGAAAGGCCTGGAGAGACTTACATGAACTGATGCTGAGTGAAATGAGCAGGACCAGGAGATCATTATATACTTCAACAACAATACTATATGATGACCAGTTCTGATGGACCTGGCCATCCTTAGCAACGAGATCAACCAAATCATTTCCAATGGAGCAGTAATGAACTGAACCAGCTACGCAACTCCCAATCCCTATATTTATGCCCACCTGCATTTTTGATTTCCTTCACAAGCTAATTGTACAATATTTCAGAGTCTGATTCTTTTTATACAGCAAAATAACGGTTTGGTCATGTATAATTATTGTGTATCTAATTTATATTTTAATATATTTAACATCTACTGGTCATCCTGCCATCTGGGGGAGGGGGTGGGGGGTAAGAGGTGAAAAATTGGAACAAGAGGTTTGGCAATTGTTAATGCTGTAAAGTTATCCATGCATATAACCTGTAAATAAAAGGCTATTAAATAAAAATAAATAAATAAATAAATAAAACTTGCAAGAAATATTTAAAATTGCATGCATATGCACAATCTTTTACAAAACCTCTCCTGCCATGTATCTTGGATTACCTTTATTTTTATTGCTAAGATTTTTGCAGAAGACAAAGTTTTTGTGCAATGGAGATAAGCTATAACTAATATTTATCTTCTTTTTTCTCCACTATCATGAAGACCTTATAAGAATGAAATTCAATAGAGAAATAGATTCCAGATAGAGATAAGTAGGGGGGAAGATAATAGTAGAAACCTTGGGGGCAAGAAGGGGAATATGAAATGAAAAAGAGAAGACATTCTCCAAGGAGAAACATTGGAATAATTGCCTTGAATTTTTGTTTTTCTTTTTTTTTCCTTTAAATTTTATTTATTGTCCTCAGTTACATGTAAACAAAAACTTTTAACATTTTTTTGTTTCTTTTAAAGTATTTTATTGGGGGGGGGAGATGGAGCCAAGATGGCAGAAGGGACACAGGTTTCTTTCTGACTTACTACAGCCCTCAGACTAATTAGCAAATCCAGTCTTTGAATTAGTTCTGGATTGGAAGAGTCCCTGAATATTGGGAGTGCAACAAATTTCCAGCAGAATATAATTTCAAAGATTACCATAAAAGGTCTATTTCAACTGGGCATGGAAAGAGGAGGGCTAAGTGCAAGCAGATCTACATCAGTGTTGGGTACTCTGTCCTGGTTGCAAGTCAATCAGCAGAGAAGTTATAAAACATGGAACACAAACACAAATGGTAAATAGTGAACCTGAAACACCAGAAGCTCACTTGATCTGGCCATACCCACCCTGTGAATTAGCACTAACTCAGGAGTGAATTAGCACTAGCTCAGTGCAACCTTTGACACTTGTAGAGGAAACTTAGAAAACCATCCATGACCTAAAAGCAGACCTTAACTTATATTTTAAATGAGAAAAGAAAGAGCTCTGATAGTTGCTATCAGAGAAGAGATTTCAAACTCTGAGGAGACGAAAAGCAGATCATTTCCTGATGAAGCCCCAAAGAGTAATATAAATTGGTCCCTATCAAACAAGGTTCTTCTTGAAGAAATTGAAAATGATCTTAAAAGACAACAGGAAGAAAAATGGGGAAAGGAAATGAAAACTTTGCAAGAGGGTTTGGAAAAAACATATAACTCATTAAAAGATAGATTTGATAAAATGGAAAGAGAAAACAACTAGCAGAAAAACAGAATTTGTGAAATGGAGAAAGAAACTAATTCCTTAAAAATAGAATTTGGGAAATGAAAAAAAACATTCCACAGAACAAAACAACTCATTTAAAAATTTTATTGGACAAATATAAAAAGTAAATGAAGAAAATAATTCAATAAAATTCAGAATTGAAAAATGAAATGAATGATTCAATGAGACAACAAGAAACAGGTAAGCAAAAACAAAAAAAAAAATGAAAAAAGTAGAAAAAATGTAGAATACCTAATCAGGGAAACAACTGACCTGAAAATAGATCTAGGAGAAATCTAGAAGGAAATCTCTGAGGATTATTGGAATCCCTGAAAACCAAGATTAAAAAAAAAGAGCTTTGATACTATTTTTTTCAGGAAATCATCAAAGAGAACTGTGTGAATAAAAAGGAAAAAAAAGTAAAATAACCATTGAAAGAATTCACCAAACACCTCCTGAAAGAGACCCCAAAATTAAAACTCCAAGGAATATGGTGACTAAATTTCAAAACTATTGGACCAAGGAAAAACTATTGCAAGCAGTCAGAAAAAAAAATCAAAAAAACAGGGAGACACAATAAGAATTACCTAGGACCTAGCAGCTTCCGCCCTAAAGGACCAAAGGGTCTAGAATCTAATATTTTTAAAGACAAATCAACTTGGAATGCAGCCAAGAATAAATCACCTTGCTAAGCTGAGCATTTTCTTTCAAGTAAGGAGATGGACATTCAATGAAGCAGATGGATTCCATTTATTTCTGATGAAAAGACCAGAAGTAAACCAAAAAAAAAAATTGACCTTCAATTATAGAACTCAAGAAAAACATTAAAAGGGAAAAAGAAAATGTCTTAAGGACTGTATTTCTGTAATGGGTATACATAGAGATTGCATATATATTCTGATTTTACTGTTATATAAAAAAAGAAACTAGAAGTGGAAAGAAGATTGTACTGGAAAAAAGGGGAAAATGGAAGTAAAATGAGGGAAATTACATTTCAAGAAGAGGCAAAGAAAACCTGTTACAATTGAGGGAAAGAAAGGACAATAATGAACATTATGTGAATCTTACTTTGATCAGATTTGTCTCAAAAAAAGAATATTAGTCATATTTGTTTTCACTGAGAAACTTCTTTCACCTTATAGAAAAGTGAGAGGGGAAAAGGGAGAAGGAAAGGGGTAAATAAATAGAAGGGGAACATAAATGATATGGGAAATGTATAAGAAAAGGGGAAGGTCTCTACAAGGGGGGGACTGCTGTTATGGGCCAGAACTTTGTACTTAAAACAAAGATTCTTATAAAGTGTTAATTCAGTGAAATTGGTGAGACAATGGTTATGCAGTTTTCCATAGTGATTAATAGTTCTCTAAGTTCAGTATGATTGATTTAAGCTTACAACGAATAATGGTTTCCTAGTGATATAATGATTGGTTTATACTCAAAATAGAGCATATAAAGCTGTGACAAACTCAACCAGAGGGAGAGGCAGAGACAGATTCACAAGGGCCAGACATAGACTCGGAGGAGAGCCAGTGACAAATTCATTCCATTTTCATTAGCCACTTAGTGGCTGACCTATCCTCCTGCTCCATCCACTGAGACCCAGGCTGGTCTGAAAGGCTCTCAAACAAGCTATCTGGGTCCTAGGCAAGGACACTAAATTGTGAAGGAGATAAAAAAGTATTTGGACTTTAATAGCTATTCTTATGGTGATTAATCTGCTGAAAGGAAGACTGCTCCAAGATCTCCAGAAAAACAACAAGAATACTACAGACTGCTTGAGGCAAGTAGTGTTCATAAGTAAAATACTGGGGAGGAGGGAAAGCAGAAAAGTAAAGAAGAAAGTACAATTTGGGGTTAATAAGATGGCAAGAAATACAGAATTAGTAGTTTTAACGGTAAATGTGAATGGAGTGATCTCTCCCATAAATCATACATAGATAGAAGACCAGATTAAAAGCCACAATCCTACAATATGCTGTTTACAAGACACACATTTAAAGCAGAGTCACACATACAGAGTAAAGGTAAAAAGGCTGGAGTAGAATCTATTATGCTTCAGGTGAAATTAAAAAAAAAAAAAAAAAAGGAGGGGTAGCTATGCTGATCTCAAATCAAGCAAAAACAAAAAAAAATCTAATTAAAAGAGATAAGGAAGAGAACTATATCATGCTAAAGAGTAACATAGATAATGAAGCAATATTAATACTAAACATATATGCACCAAGTGGTATAGCATCTAAATTCCTAAAGAAGTTATGAGAGTTGCAACAAGAAATTGACATCAAAACTATCATAATGGGAGAACTCAACTTTGCTCAGTCAGAACTAGATAAAACAAACCACAAAATAAATAAAAAAAAGAAGTTAAAGAGGTAAATAGAATACTATGAAAATTAGGTATTATATATCGTTGAAGAAAACTGAATGGAGACAGAAAGGAGTACACTTTCTTCTCAGCAGATCATGGGACCTATACAAAAAACTGACCATATATTAGGACATAAGAACCTCAAAATCAAATGCAGAAAGTCAGAAATAGTAAATGTATTTTTCAGACCAAAATGCAATAAAAAATTACATTTAATAAAAGTCCAGGGGAAAACGATAAAAAAATTGGAATGGGTAAAACAGGAAATAATAGACACAATCAATAATTTTATCCAAGAGAATGACAATAATGAGACTATATACCAAAATTTGTTGAATGCAGCTAAAGCTGTAAAAAGGAGAAATTTTATATCTCTAAATGCCAACTTGCATATAATAGAGAAAGAGAAGATCAATGAACTGGGCTTGCAACTAAAAAAGCTAGAAAAAAAAAATCAAATACTAAACTTAAAATTCTAACACTAAAAGGAGAGATTAATAAAATTTAAAGTTAAAACCTAGTGAATTACTAAATAAAACTAAGAGTTGGTTTTATGAAAAAAAAAACAAAAAACAAAATAGATAAACATTTAGTTAATTGGATTAGAAAAACAAAAGAGGAAAATCCAATTCTTGGTCTCCAAAATGAAAAGGGAGAACTTTCCACCAATGAAGAGGAAATTAGAGCGATAATTAGAAGCTATTTTGCACAACTTTATGGCACTAAATTTGATAACCTAAGCAAAATGGAGAAATACCTACAGAAATATAAGTTGCCCAGATCAACAGAAGACGAAATAAATTATTTAAATAGTCCTATTTTTAGAAAAAGAAATAGAACAACCTATTAATCTACTCCCTAAGAAAAAGTCCCCAGGACCAGATGGATTTATATGTAAATTCTAACAAAGATTTGATGAATAATTAACTTCAATACAGTATAAACTATTTGAAAAAATAGATAATGAAGGACTCATACCTCATTCCTTTTATGACACAGACAGGGTATTGATACCTAAACCAAGTAAGACAAAAACAGAGAAAGAAAATTATAAACCAATATCCCTAACGAATATTAATGCAAAAATTTTAAATAAAATATTAGTAAGGAGATTACAGAAAATCATCCCCAGGATAATACACCATGACCAAGTAGAATTTATACCAAGAATGCAGAGCTGGTTCAATATCAGGAAAACTACTAGCATAATTGACTTTATCAATAACTAAATTAACAAAAAAGCATATCGTTATCTCAACAGATGAAGAAAAAGCATTTGATAAAATCCAATACCCATTTCTATTAAAAATACTAGAAAGTATAAGAATAAATGGACTTTTCCTTTAAATAGTTAGTAGCATTCATTTAAAACTATCAACAAGCATCATAGGTGATGGGGATATACTCTAACCATTCCCAAAAATATCAGAGATGAGACAAGGTTGCCCACTATCATCATTATTATTCAATATTATATTAGAAATGATTGCTTTGGCAATAAAAGAAAAAGAGATTAGAGGAATTAGAGTAGGTAATGAGGAATCCATATCACTCTTTGAAGATGATATGATGGCATACTTAGAGGACCCTAGAGAATCAACTAAAAAACTATTAGAAATAATTCATAACTTTAGTAAAGTTGCAGGATACAAAATAAATCCACATAAATCATCAACATTTTTGTACATATTAACAAAACTCAACAGCAAGAGATACAGGGAGAAATTCCATTTAAGATAACTTTTGATAGTATAAAATATTTGGGAATCTATCTGCCAAGTTAAAGCCAGGAACTATATGAGCAAAACTACAAAACACTTTCCACATAAATAAATTAAGATCTAAACTACTGGAAAAATATCAAGTGCTCTTGGATAGATTGAGCAAATATAATAAAGATGAAAATAATACCTAAAGTAATATATTTATTTAGTGCTATACCAAATAAATTCCCAAGAACTATTTTAATGGACTAGAAATAATAAGAACAAAATTCATATGGAATAACAAAAGGTCAAAAATTTGAAGGGAATTAATGGAAAGAAAAGCAAATGAAGGTGGCCTAGCTATACCAGATCTAAAACTATATTATAAAGCAGTGGTTATCAAAACCATTTGGTACTGGCTAAGAAATAGAGCAGGTGATCAGTGGAATAGGTTAGGTTCACAGAACAAAATAATCAATGATTATCACAATTTAGTGTTTGACAAACCCAAAGACCCCAGCTTTTGGGATAAGAATGTACTATCTGAGAAAAATTGCTGGGAAAATTGGAAACTAGTATGGCAAAAACTAGGCATTGACTCACACATAACACTGTATACCAAGATAAGGTTGAAAAGGGTTCATGATGTATATATTAAGAATGATATGATAAACAAATTAGAAGAACACAGGATAGTTTACCTCTCATATCTGTGGAGGAGGAAGGGATTTGTGACTAACAAAGAAGTAGAGATCATTACTAATCACAAAATAAATAACTTTGATTATATTAAGTTCAAAAGTTTTTGTACAAACAAAGCTAATGCAAATGAGATAAGAAGGGAAGCAATAAATTGGGAAACCCTTTTTACATTCAAGGGTTCCAATAGGCCTCATTTCTAAAATATATTGAGAATTAACTCAAATTTAAAAGAATTAAAGTCATTCTCCAGTTAATAAATGGGCAAATGATAGGAACAGACAATTTTCAGATAAAGACATTGAAACTATTGGTAGTCATATGAAAGATGTTCCAAATCACTATTGATCAGAGAAATGCAAATTAACACAACTCTGAGATACCACTACACACCTGCCAGATTGGCTAAGATGACAGGAAATGACAAAAACGAATTGTTGGTGGAACTGTGAACAGATCCAACAATTCTGGAGAACAATTCTGGAATTATGCTAAATAAGTTATCAAACTGTGCATACCCTTTGACCAGCAGTGTTTCTACTGGGCTTATATTCCAAAGAGATAATAAAGAAGGGAAAGGGACTGACATGTGCAAAAATCTTTGTGGCAGCCCTTTTTGTAGTAGCTTGAAATTGAAAACTGTATGGATGCCCATCAATTAGAGAATAACTAAAAAAAATATGGCATATAAATGTTATGGAATAGTATTGTTCTAGAAGAAATGACCAGCAGGATGGCTTCAGAGAGGCCTGGAGAGACTTACATGAACTTATGCTAAATGAAATGAGCAAACCAGGAGATTATTATACATGGCAACAATAAGACTATATGATGATCAATTTTGATGGACGTGGCTCTCTTCAACATTAAGGTGATTCAAATCACCACTTGTTCAGTGATAAAGAAAGCCATTTACACCCAGAGAGAGAACCAGGGGAACAGAATGTGGAACACAACATAGCATTCTCACTCTCTCTGTTGTTATTTGCTTGCATTTTGTTTTCTTTCCCAGTTTTTCTTTTTCTTCCTTCTTGATCTGATTTCCCTTGCCCAACAAGAAAACTGTATAAATATGTATACATATATTGGCTCTAACATGTATTTCACATATTTAACATGTATAGGACTACCTGCCAGCTAGGGGAGGGAATGAAAAGGAGAGGAAAGTTTGCAACAAAAGGTTATGCAAGGGTCAATGTTTGAAAACTTACCCATGCATATGCTTTGCAAACAAAAAGCTTTAATAAAAAAATTTGAAAGCTTTAATAAAAATTATTTTTAAAAATAAAGTATTTTATTTCCCCAAATATTTTAAAAGATAATTTTAAGTCACATTTGCAAAATCTTGTGTTCCATTTTTTTCTTCTTCCCTCTTCTTTTCTCCCTTCTCAAGACAGCAAGTAATCTGATATAAATTAAACATGTATAGATCTTCTAAACTTATTTCCATGTTTATCATACTGTGCAACATAAATAAAAAAGGGAAAAAGAAAAATAAACAAGCAAACAAATAATAACAACAAAAGGTGAAAATAGGATGCTTTGAACCACATTCAGTTTCCATAGTTCTCTTGATGCTGAAGGTATTTTCCATTATACTTCCTTGAATCACCTCATTGTTGAGAAGAGCCAAGCTCTTCACATTTGATCATCTTGTAATCTTGTTATTTCTGAGTACAATGTTCCCTTTTTTTTACTCACTTTACTTAGCACCAGTTAATGCAAATCTTTCTAGGCCTTTTTCCCCCCTGAAATCAGCATATTCTTCATTACTTATCGAACAATAACATCCTATTACCTTCACATATCATAATTTACTCAGCCATTGCCCAATGTAGAGACATACACTTAAGTTTCCAGTTATTTGCCACTACAAAAAGCACTACTACAAATATTTTTGCCCTTGTAGGTTCTTTTCCCTTTCTTTTGATCTCTTTATTCTACAAGGCCACTAGAGACACTGATAGATCAAAGTTTACGCACAGTTTGATAGCCCTTTGGGCACAGTTCCAAATTATTCTCCTGAATGGTTGGATTAGTTTACAACTGTACTCTGATTTTTCCACATCCCCTCCAACATTTATCATTGTCTTTTTCTGTCATCTTAGCCAATATGAGAGGTGGGAAGGGATACCTCAGAATTGTCTTAATTTGCATTTCTCTAATCAAGACTGACAGAGTATTTTTATATGACTAAAAATGACTTTAATCTCATCATCTGAAAATTGTTAAGATCTTTTGACCATTTGTCAATTAGGAATTACTTGTATTCTTATAAATTTGAGCTAATTCTCTATATGTTTTAGAAATGAGGTCTTTATCAGAAACACTGGATATAAATTTATTTCCCATTTTTCTGCTTCTTTTATAATCTTGACTGTTTTGGTTTGTTTGTACAAAAATTTTAAATTTAATGTAATCACATAATTCTCTAGTTCCTCTTTGGTCAGAAATTACTTCCTTCTCCACAGATTTGAGAGGTGAATCATCTCATGTTCTCTTAATTTTCTTATAGCAACATCCTTCATATCTAAATCATGAATCACTTTCAACTTTATCATGGTACAGGGCATTAGGTCTTGGTCAATGCCCAGTTTTAGCTATACTATTTTTCAGTTTTCCAGCAATTTTTGTCCAAAAGTGAGTTCCTACTCCAGAAGCTGAAGTTTTTAGATTAAGCCTATTTTTTATATTGAAGTTTAAAAACATAAAAAAAAAACATGTGCAAGGATAATTTTTCAACATAGACCCTTGAAAAACCTTATGTTCCAATTTATCCCCCCTTCTGAGTATCCCCTTCCCTAGATGGCAAGTAATCTATTATATGTTAAACATGTCAAATATATTTTAATCCAATATAGGCATACATATTCATAAAATTATCTTGCTGCACAAGAAAAATCAAATCAAAACCAAAAAAAAAAATGAGAAAGAAAATAAAATTCAAGGAAACTACAACAAAAAGAGTGAAAATGCTATATTGTGATCCACCCTCAGTTTCCACAGTCCTCTTTCTGTCTCAAGATCTGAAGATCACTGGAACTAGGCTGAATCATCTCATTATTGAAAAGAACCACATCTATCAGAATTCATCATGATATAATCTCCTTGTTGCTGTGTATAATGATCTTATTTCACTTAGTATTATTTCCTATAAGTCTTTCCAGGGCTCTCTGAAATCATCCTGCTGATTATTTCTTACAGAACAATTAATATTCCATAACATTCATATACCATAACTTATTTATCCCATTCCCCAACTAATAGGCATCCACTCCATTTCTAGTTTCTTGACACTACAAAAAGGGCTGCTACAAATATTTTTGCACATGTGAGTCTTTTTCCCTTCTTTAGTATCTCTTTGGGAAATAAGCCCAGTAGAAATACAACTGGATCAAAGGACATTTTCCTCAAAGAGCTTTTGTATCTCCTTTCTCATTTAGCCAGTTTTGTTTTTAAGACATTCTTCATCTCATTAGCTTTTTGTATTTCCTTTTACACTACTTTCAATTCTCTCTCTAATTTTTGCACTGTCTCTCTTGATTTTTAAAATCGCTTTTGAACTCTTCCTAGGCTGGAGTCCAATTCTTATTATTGGAGGCTTTTGATGTAGGAAATTTGACTTTGGTATCTTTTTCTGAGTGTGTGTTTTGATCTTCCTTGTCACCATAGTAACTTCCAAGGGTCAGAATCTTTTTCTTTTTCTTTTTCTTTTTTTATTTTTTTTGTTCTATTTGATTTGATGATGTTGCTGTTGTCGTTGTTGTTGTTGTTGATTTGTTTTTGCTCATCTTCTTATCCTTGAATTTTAACTCTTTGTTCAAATATTACTCTGTTTCCAGGGTGGAGGATGCAATATCCCAAGCTTCAGTAGTTTTGAGCAGCTATTTTCAGAGATCTTTTATTTTTATTTAATAGTTTTTATTTTCAAGTTATATGCATGGGTGATTTTACAGCATTGACAACTGCCAAACTTTTTTGTTCCAATTTTTCTCCTCCTTCCCCCCAACCCCGCCCCTAGAAGGCAGGATGACTAATACATGTTAAATATATTGAAGTATAAATTAAATACAAAATAAGTATACATGACCAAACCATTATTTTGTTGTACAAAAAGAATCGGACTCTGAAATAGTGTACAATTAGCCTGTGAAGGAAAGAAAAAATGCAGGCAGGCAAAAATATAGGGATTGGGAATTCAACGTAATGGTTCTTAGTCATCACCTAGAGTTCTTTCACTGGGTGTAGCTGACTCAGGTCATTACTGCTCCATTGGAATTGATTTGGTTCATCCCATTGCTGAAGATGGCCAGGTCCATCAGAACTGATCATCATATAGTATTGTTGTTGAAGTATATAATGATCTCCTGGCCCTGCTCATTTCAATCAGCATCAGTTTGTATAAGTCTCTTCAGGCCTTTCTGAAATCATCTTGCTGGTCCTTTCTTACCAAAAAAATAATATTCCATAACATTCATATACTACAATTTATTCAGCCATTCTACAGTTGATGGGCATCTGCTCAGTTTCCAGTTTCTGGCAACTACAAAGAGGACTGCCATAAACATTCTTGCACGTACAAGTCCTTTTCCCTTCTTTAAGATCTCTTGGGGATATAAGCCCAGGAGTAACACTGCTGGATCAAAGAGTATGCACAATTTGAATACTTTTTGAGCATAGTTCTAAATAGCTCTCCAGAATGGTGAGATGTTTTCACAATTCCACCAACAATGTATTAGTGTCCCTGTTTTCCCACATCCTCTCCACCATTCTGAATTATCTTTCCCTGTCATTCTAGCCATTCTGACAGGTATATAGTGGTATCTCACAGTTGTCTTAATTTGCATTTCTCTGATTAATAATGACTTGGAGCATATTTTCATATGGCTAGAAATAGTTTCAATTTCTTCATTTGACAATTGTCTGTTCATATCCTTTGACCATTTATCAATTGAAGGATGGCTTGATTTCCTATAAATTAGAGCCAATTCTCTATATATTTTGGAAATGAGGCCTTTATCAGAAACTTTGACTATAAAAATGTTTTCCCAGTTTATTATTCCCTTCTAATCTTGTCTGCATTAGTTTTGTTTGTTCAAAAACTTTTCAATTTGATATAATCAAATTTTTCTATTTTGTGATCAGTAATGATCTCTAGTTCTTCTTTGGTCATAAATTCCTTCCTCTTCCACAGGTCTGAGTGGTAAACTATCCTGTGTTCCTTTAATTTATTTGTAATTTCATTCTTTATTCCTAGGTCATGAACCCATTTTGACCTTATCTTGGTGTATGGTGTCAAGTGTGGGTTAATGCCTAGTTTCTGCCATACTAGTTTTCAATTTTCCAAGCAATTTTTGGAAAACAGTGAGTTCTTATTCCAAAAGTTGGGGTCTTTGGGTTTGTCAAACACTACAGTATTAAGGTTATTGACTGTTTTTTCTTTTGAAGCTAACAGTTTCCACTGATCAACTAATCTATTTCTTAGCCAATACCACATGGTTTTGGTAACTGCTACTTTATAATATATTTTAGATCTGGTACAGCTAGGTCACCTTCATTTGATTTTTTAAAAATTAATTTCTTTGAAATTTTTGATCTTTTGATTTTCCATATGAACTTTGTTGTTATTTTTTCCTAGGTCATTAAAATAGTTTTTTGGGAGTCTGATTGGTATAGCACTAAACAAATAGATTAGTTTAGGTAGTATTGTCATCTTTATTATATTTTCTTGCCCTATCCAAGAGCATTTAATATTTTTCCAATTGGTTAGATCAGACTTAATTTGTGTGGAAAGTGTTTTGTAGTTTTGCTCATAAAGTTTCTGATTGTCCCTTGGCAGATGGATTCCTAAGTATTTTATACTATCAGTAGTTACTTTAAATAGAATTTCTCTTTATAATTCTGACTGTTGGATTTTGTTAGTGATATATAAGAATGCTGATAACTTATGTGGGTTTATTTTGTATCCTGCAACTTTGCTAAGGTGTGGATTATTTCTAATAACTTTTTAGTAGAATCTCTGGGGTTCTCTAAGTATACCATCATATCATCAGCAAAGATAATTTGGTTTCCTCATTGTCTACTCGAATTTCTTTAGTCTCTTTCTCAACTCTTATTGCTAAATCTAGCATTTCTAATACAGTATTGAATAATAATATTAAATAATACTTTTTTATGTTTCTCTTGAGTTCTATATGTGGAGGTCTAATTTTTTATTCAACTGTGTTCTTTTCATTAGAAATAAATTAAATTCATGTTAAGTCCAAACAAGTTTCCTGGAGGCCTCAGGATCAGCCAGAGTCAGGATAAGCAAAACTCCTTGGTGTTTAGGGGGAGAAGCAGGCAAATTGCAAGAAGTTTTGCCAAAGATCTCTTCTTAATTCTGGAGTCCAGAATCTCCACCTTTCTCCTCCTCGTCCTGCCACAAAGTGAATTCTGACCTCTCTCACACTACCCTCTAATCCTTGCCTATGATTGTCTTACCATCAAACATTGAGCCAGCATCAACTGTGAGAAGAACCATTTATCCAAATTATGCTAATAGAGTCATTGTCTCACATTGAATAGGTAATTAGCCTTAAGTGCTTGGTTATCTCATTCAAGCATAATTTGCTTTTTCAGAGTTTCAGCCCTTTACATCTCCTGCTTTCATTTGTTTTAGAATACAGGTGGTCACACCCTCCCTGACTTTTCAGGAACAGAGATAAAAAACACTAAAGGGAAGTGGGGAGTCAAATCAAATGTTGTTAGCAGGTTTCTGGGCTGAAGGATCTTACTAGAAATAGGTATGCACAAACCCATCAGCATCGGAGGTATTACACAAGCACATAGCAATAAAACACAAACTATTAGTGATGAATCTCCCCACAGCTGGTGCAGGCTCAATGTGTTGTAACAAACATGAATTGTACATGCAAGTACAATAAACAAACAATATGAATCAACATGGTATTTTAAAATATTTTCAGAAGTCCTAGAACAGGTCTGTTTCAATCAGGCATGGGAACAGTCTGCCCTGACCAGCCCAGACCACTGCCCAGGAGACCCAGGGAAAGGAGCTGGGGTGGGGAGCCTTAGCATTGCTGTGTCAGTAGACTGGGTAACCTTCTGTCAGTCTCTAAAGCTATTCTGCTCTGGTTAAAGGTGAGTGGCTTATGAGATTTGCTGCAAGAAACCCAACAGCCAATACAAAAGTCAAATTGTAAGCCATTGAGCCTGGGAAGAACTTGGGACCTGGCTGTGGAGGGCTGGGGCTCTTGGGTCAATGTACTGAGGTCAAGATGTCCAAGCACTTGAGGCTGACTGCCGATTGGATAGTATTCTATGGGTGTATGCTTGGAGGATGGCCCTTCCCACTGTCCTGTGCTGACTCGATGATTGGGGGGGGTGGAATGGGACTAGCTGGGGTCACTTTGGCGGTAGACAAGGAAGAAGATGGTCACAGAAGATCCCCTTCACTTCTACCCCTAAAGACCAATAATAAAGACTAAGGACTTTTGCTTATCCTGACTCTGGCTGATTCTAAGGTATCTTGGGTGCTAGTGTGGTCTTCACACCTGGCTACAATTACCCAGCACTGGATGTCAGTCAAAAATATCACAGGGCAAGCTAAAGCAATTGTTGCTCCTTTGCCTTAAGAGCACATCTCAATCATTTAAAAATTTTTATCAAAAAAAAACCAAAAAGAACTCTGACCATAGGCAACTTTTATGAAGAGAGAAAACAGACCTCAAACCCTGAGGTTCCAAAAGGCAAATCAACTCCAGATGAAGCCCCAAAGGGAGATATGAACTGGTACCCATTTCACAAGGCCTTCAGGAAGATCTCAAAAAAGGATCTTAAAAGAGAATTAGAAGAAAAATGGAGAAAGGAAATAAGATCTTTTGAAGAGGGTATGGAAAAGAAAAAAACAGAAATTGTCTGAATAAAATTTCTTAAAAATAGATTAGATAAAATGGAAAAAAAAAGTACATAACACCTTACAATATGAATATGAAAAAGATACCAATTCATTTAAAAAACAGAATTTGTGAAATGGAAAAAAATTTCAATAAAGAAAACAATTCTTGAACAAACAAAAATAAATGACTAAATACAACTTGAAGGATTAGTTAAACAGAATCAAAAATATGATAAAATAGAAGAAAATATGAAATACCTCCTAGGAAAAACAATTGACTTAGAAAATGGGTACAGGAGAGACAATCTAAGGATTATTGGATTTCCTGAAAAAAAGACCCTGGACATTATCCGTCAGGAAATCATAAAATAAAATCATAAAAGAACTTGGACATTATTGTTCAGGAAATCATAAAAGAAAAGTGCCATAACTTCCAAGAATTAGAAAGCACAACAGCCATTAAAAGAATTCACCAATCAGTTCCTGAAAGAGACCCCAAATTAAAAACCCCAAGGAATATCATGGCTAAATTTCAGAACTGTCAGACCAATAAAAAAATATTGCAAGCTTCCAAAAAGAAAAAAAAAATCAAATACTGAGGGGTTGCAATCAGGATTACCCAGGACCTAGCAGCTTCCACTTTAAGGATCAAAGGTCTATAATCAGATATTCTGTTAGGCAAAGGAACTAGGATTGCAACCAAGAATGAATATGTTAAAATGAGCATTATCTTTCAGGGAAGAAGTTGGACATTCAATGATACAGATGAATTTCATCTATTTCTGAGGAAAAGATCTGAGCTGAACAAAAAGTTTGATCTCCAAATACAGAACTCAAGAAATACATAAAAAAGTAAAAAGGAAAGAATTTTTGAGCACTATATTTCTGTTATGGATATACTTGGAAAGTGTGGGTATAATTTGATTTTATAATGAAAATATGAAAAAGCAACAAAATTCAGAAAGAGGATGGTACTGGAAAAAGAGGAAAATGGATTTAAATTGAAGGAAATTCCATCTCATGAAGAGGCAACAAATACCTATTATAATTGAGGGAAACAAGGGAGGGAGGTGAGCATTTTGTGAATCTTACTCTCATCACATTTGGCTCAAAGAGAATATCAGACACATTGGTTTCACAGAGAAACTTGTCTCATCTTATAGGAAAGTGATAGAGGAAAGAGTAAAGGAAAGGGGAGGCTAATAGAAGGGAAACAGAAGTAGTAGGGGAAAAGGGTAAGAAAGGGGAAAGGGCTCTAAAAGGGGAGGGTTGTGGGAGGGAGGTGGTGATCAGAAGCAAAATACTGAATAGGGGAAGAGGGAAAGGAAAGAGAAAATCATAATGGAGTAAATAAGATGGCAGGAAATACACAATTATTCATTTAACAGTGAATATAAATGGGAAGGACTCTCTTATAAAAAAGAAGAAGATAAGAGACTGGATTAAATACAGAATACCACAATATATTGTTTGCAAAGAATACATTTAAAACAGAGTGTTACATACAGAATAACAGTAAAAGGCTGAAGCATAATCTATTATGCTTCAGGTGAAGTAAAAAACGCAGGGGTAGCAATCCTGATCTCAAATCAAGAAAAAAGCAAAAATAGATCCAATTAAAAGAGATAAGGAAGGAAACTATAGCTTGCTAAAGGGTACTATAGATGATGAAGCAATATCAATACTAAACATATATGTACCAAATGGTATAATATCCAGATTCCTAGAGGAGAAGATAAAAGAGCTTCACAAAGAAAGAGACAGCATAATTATACTAGTGGGGGGTCTCAATCTTACTCTCTCATTGCAAGAGAAATTGAACCACAAATAAATAAGAAAGACTTTAAGGAGCTAAAAAGAATTTTAGAATAGATCTTTGGAGAAAATTCAATGGAGACAGAAAAGAGTATACTTTTTTTTTTTTCTCAGCAGTGCAAGGAACCTATACAAAAATTGATCCTGCATTATGACATAAAAAGCTCAAAATCAAATGCGGAAAGGCAGAAATAATAAATTCATTTTTTCAGATCATGATGCAATAAAAATCACATTCAATAAAAGATCATAGGGAAATAGATCAATAATTTTTTTTTTATTTAATAGCCTTTTATTTACAGGATATATTTACAGGATACATGGGTAACTTTACAGCATTAACAATTGCCAAACCTCTTGTTCCAATTTTTCACCTCTTACCCCACCACCCCCTCCCCCAGATTGCAGGATGACCAGTAGATGTTAAGTACATTAAAATATAAATTAGATACACAATAAGTATACATGATCAAAACGTTATTTTGCTGTACAAAAAGAATCAGACTCTGAAATATTGTACAATTAGCTTGTGAAGGAAATCAAAAATGCATGTGGGCATAAATATAGGGATTGGGAATTCAATGTAATGGTTTTTAGTCATCTCTCAGAGTTCTTTCTCTGGGCATAGCTGGTTCAGTTCATTACTGCTCCATTAGAAATGATTTGGTTGATCTCGTTGCTGAGGATGTCCAGGTCCATCAGAACTGGTCATCATATAGTATTGTTGTTGAAGTATATAATGAAATAAATCAATAATTAATGGGAAACTAAATAATCCAGTTCTAAAGAATGAATGGGTGAAACAACAAATTATAGACACAATCAATGAATTCATCCAACAGAATGACAATAATGAGACAATCTATCAGATTTTGTGGGATGCAGCCAAAGCAGTTATAAGGGGAAATTTTATATCTCTAGATTCTTACTTGCATAACATAGAGAAATAAAAGATCAATGAATTGGGCTTACATTTTAAAAAGCTAAAAAAAAATTAAAAATTAAAACCTTCAATTAAATACCAAATTGGAAAGTTTGAAAATAGAAAGGGAGATGAATAACATTGAGAGTAAAAAGAAAATATTAAATTTAATGAAAAAATGAACAAAACAGATAACCCTTTAGTCAATTAGTTTAGAAATGGTGAGAAGAAAATTAAATTGTTAGTATCAAAAATGAAAAGGGAAAACTTTCCACCAATGAAGAAATTAGACCACCAATTAGGAGTTATTTTGTCCAACTATATATCAATAAATTTGTAGTCTAAGTAAAATGGAGAAATATCTACAAAAATGTAAATTGCCCAGATTAACAGAAGAGGAAAATGTATTAAATAGTCCCATTTTAGAAAATGAAATAGAATAAGCTATTAGAAAATTCCCTCAGAAAAAATATTCAGGACCAGTTGTATTGGCATGTCAATTCTACCAAATAATTAAAGCATGATTAATTTCAATACAATATAATCTATTTGAAAAAAAAAATAGGGAAAGGATTCCTACCAAATTCCTTTTATGACAGATTTATGGTGGTGATGCCTAAACTAGATAGGATGAAAACAGAGAAAGAAAATTATAGAACAATTTCCCTAATGAATACAAAAATTCATTTTTGCAAAAAATCTTAAATAAAATGTTAGCAAAGAGATTTCTGAAAATCATTCTCACGATAATTCACTATGACCGCATAGGATTGATACCAGGAATTCAGGGCTCATTCAATATTAGGAAAACAACAGTATAATCGACTATATCAATAACCAAACTAACAGTAATAAATAGACGTTTCATCAGTATCATATATAATGGGGACAAATTAGAACAACCCCAATGAGACAGGGGTAAAACAAGGTTGCCCACTATCAGCATTACTATTTAATATTGTATTATAAATGTTAGCTTTGGCAATAAGTGAAGAAAAAGAGAAAAAAAGGAATTAGAGTAAGTAATGAGGAAACCAAATTATCATTCTTTGCAGACAATATTATGGTATACTTAGAGAACCTTAGACAATAAATTTAAAAACTTCTAGTTGCAGAATACAAAATAAATCCACAGAAATTATCAGCATTTTTATATATCATCAATAAAGTCCAGCAGCAAAAGATAAAAAAAGAAATTCCATTTAAAATAAGTGCTAATGATATTAAATATTTAGGAGTCTACCTGCCAAGGGAAAGTCAGGAACTATATGAACACAACAAAACACTTTCCACAAAAATAAAGTAGAATATAAGCAACTGGAAGAATATTAAGTGTTCATGGGTAGGCCAAGCAAATATAATAAAAATGACAATAGTATCTAAATTAATGTACTTATTTAGTGCTATACCAACGAAACTCCCAAGAAATTATCTAACAGATCTGGAAAAAATAATAACAAAATTCACCTGGAACTTTCAAGGGAATTAATGAAAAATGAAAATGAAGGTGGCTTAGATATCCAAAACTCAAACTATATTATAAAGCAGCAATTATCAAAATCATTTTGTCCTGACTAAGAAATAAAGTAGTCAATCAGTGGACTAGGTTAGGTTCACAGGACAAAATAGTCAATGACTATGACAATCTAGTGTTTGACAAACCCAAAGACCCCAGCTTTTGGGATCAGAACTCACTATTTGACCAAAACTATTGGAAAAATTGGAAACTAATATGGCATAAACTAGACATTAACCCATACTTAACATCATATATCAAGATATGGTCAAAATTTGTTCATGATTAAAACACAAAGATTGATATTATAAGGAAATTAGAAGAAGATAGAATACAGGATAGTTTACCTCTCAGATCTGTGGAGAAAGAAAGAATTTGTGACCAAAGAACTGGAACTCATTCTTGACCACCAAATAAGTAATTCAGATTATATTAAGTTGAAAAGGTTTTGTGACAACAAAACTAATGCAGACAAGATGAAAAGGTAAACAATAAATTGGGAAAACATTTTATATTTATGGCTTCTGATAAAAGCTTCATTTTTCAAATGTATTAAGAATTGACTCAAATTTATAAGAATTCAAGCTGTTCTCCAAATGAAAAATGGTCAAAGGATATGAACAATTTTCAGAGGAAGAAATTGAAAGAATTTCTAGACATATGAAAAGTTGGTCTAAATCACTATTAATCAGAGAATGCAAATTAAGAAAACTGTGAGACACACTGCACACCTCTCAGATTGGTTAAGATGATAGGAAAAAGATAATGATAAATGTTTGAGAGGATGTGGGAAAACTGGGATACTGATACATTGTTGCTGGAATTGTGAACGGATCCAAACATTCTGGAGAGCAATTTGGAACTATGCTCAAAAAGATGTCAAACTTTGATTGACCTTTGATCCAGCAGTGTTTCTACTGGGCCTGTATCCCAAAAAGATCTTAAAGGAGAGAAAGGGATCCATGTGTGCAATAAGATTTGTGGCAGCCCTTTTTGTAGTGGCTAGAAACTGGAAATTAAATGGATGGCCATAAGTTATGATATATACATATTATGGAATATTATTGTTCTATTATAAATGATCAGCAGAATGATTTTAGAGAGGCCTGGGGATATTAACATGAATTGATGCTAAGTGAAATGAGCAGAACTAGGAGATCATTGTACAACACAACAACAAAATTATATGAAGATCAATTCTGATGAACACGGATTTTTCCAACCATGATATGATTCGAATCAGTTTCAATAATTGTGTGATGAAAAGAGCCATTTACACCCAAAGAGAGTACTGTGGAAACTGAGTATAGACCACAGTATAGCATTTTCACTCTTTCTGTTGTTATTCACTTGTTCTTTCACAATTTTGTTTCCTTCTTGATCTGAAACAAGATAATTGTATAAATATGTATCCATATATTGGGTTTAACATATATTTTAGAATATCTGACATGTATTAGATTACCTGTAATCTAGTGAATGGGGATGGAGTAGGTAGGAAAGGTAGGAAGGAGGAGAAAATTTGGAACACATGATTGTGCAAGGATCAATGTTGAAAAATTACCCATGCATAAGTTTTGTAAATAAAAAGCTTTAATTAAAAAACTAATTAGGAGGAAAAAGTATAATTCACCTATCAGATCTTTGAAGAAGGGAGGAATTTATGATCAAAGGAAAACGAGATGACTATGAAAGACAAAATGAACAACTTTGATTACATTAAATTAAAAAGGTTTTGTATAAACAAAACCAATAGAAATAAGACTAAAAGGGAAGTACAGAGCTGGGAAAAATCTTTACAGCCAATATTTCTGATAAACATCTAAATTTCTAAAATATATAAAGAACTTTGTCAAATTCATAAGAATACAAGTCATTGCCCAATTGATAAATGGTCAATGGATATGAACATATAATTTTCAGACAGCAACATTAAAGACAGGTATACTTATATCAAAAATGCTCTAAATTATTATTGACTAAAGAAATGCAAATTAAAACAATTCTGAGGTACCACCACTCACCTCTTAGATTAGCTAAGATGACAGGAAAAGATAATGATCAATGTTTGGAGGGATGTGGGAAAACAGGGACACTAATGTATTACTAATGCAGTTGTGAAATGATCCAACTATTCTGGAGAACAATATGGAAATATGCCCAAAGAGCCATAAAACTGTGCTTACCCTTTGATCCAGCAGTGACATTACTAGGTCTGTATCCAAAGGAAATCATAGAGAAGGGAAAAGAACCCACATGTGCAAAAATCTTTGTAGCAGGTCCTTATGTAATAGTGAAGAATTGGAAAAGATGTGGATGCCCATCAACTGGAGAATGGTGGAACAAGTTGTGGTTAATGAAGGTAATGGAATATTATTCTTTAAAAATGATGAACAAGGTTATCATAGAAAGGCCTGAAAAGATTTACATGAACTTATGCAGAGTGAAACAAGCAGAACCAGGAATACATTGTCCACAATAACAGCAAGAATATGTGATGATCAACTATGAAAGACATGTTTTGTTTTTTTTCTTAATAGTTCAGTGATCCAATAGACTTTGGACAGAAAATGCCATCTGCATCCAGAAAAAAGAACTAAGGAGACTGAATGTAATTCAACACATGCTATACTTAATTCTTTTTTCTGTTTTCATTTGGTTAAAAAACCAAATTTGTTGAATGCCTATAATATAAAAGCCACCGTCTTCCATAAAGTGTATTTTTATTTTTAAAAAGCCAAGCAATTTATCATGCAACAATAGAAATGATCAATTATGTGAAAACTAAAATAGATTTTCTCTCTGTCTCTTTCTGTCTCTGTGCCTCTGTTTCAGTCTCTGTCTTGGCCTCTTTCTTTCTCTCTCTGTCTGTCTGTCTGTCTGTCTGTCTCTCTCTCTCTCTCTATATATATATATATATATATATATATGTTTATACACATTGAATAGAAAGATAAAAATTAACTTTAAACTAATCCAATAATTTATTTTATTATTAATCATACAAATTTTTATCAATAATGATTGTCTGTTAAAGTAAATATAAATTAGTCAAATTAAACTTATTATAATCTGAAAGATCATTTATATATTCCAACTGTTAGCATTTTAAAGACAGTGACAATCTGTCTTTGTTTCTGAATCTCAAGTACTCAGAAAAGATAATAGGATTTTCATTGTTATTTGAAGATAATATTTATATATTTATACGTTTAGTTATACAGAGTGCTGTGAAAATGAAGTGATGTTAAATAAAGTATAACTTTTTTAATTCTACATAGGTGACTTATTAATTTAATGAAAATTCATACTGACTGGTTTTACTGTAATTAGTAATTTAATATTATGCTGGATTGTGTTTTTCTCATCAAATGAAAGGTGTCTTAGAGTTATGAAATTGCTGATCTTCAGAAAGTTTTTCTTTCTGAAGAAATGACATTCTTTCCTTAGGTAGAAAGTGGGAGAATGTGTTGGTGGTGGAGGTATTTTAATTAAAACAAACAAAAAAAAAAAAACACTGATTCCCCAATCAGATATGAAGTTCAATATGTTTATCCACAAAATATCAAGATCATGCCCATATTCTGTTTACTAAATAATTGGTCACCCAATCATTTTAACCATCCTCAAGATCAATACTCATTGGACTTAGCTGATTGAGCTATAAAGATCATTGTTGACAGTGAATAACTGAATCATGGAGTACTGGTCACTGTGGAATGTTTTAGATTTCAGTGTTGACAATTTGCCTTAGATAGTAAATCTATAGTGAAATTCTTATTGGCAATTAGATTTGGAGCAGCATGACTAACAGTGTCATTTCTATTAGTTCTTTGAATTATCTATCCTCTCTACAAGCTAAAAAATGTTATTTGTAAAACATAACAGGTGCTCCGGGAGCAAATAGTCTGCAGTTTAGATAGAGTGGTCACTTTGATTAGATCAATGGTGTTTACCTATTTAGAGCAATTACAGAGAAAACATATGCTCTTGCTCCACAGATATCACAGTTAAGAAATTAATGTGACCTTCAAAAAAGAAAAGGGGAAAAATAGTGAAGAAGTATTTCTTCGAGTGAGAATCAAAAGAATTTTTTCTTTATAAGTAGTGGTAACTATAAAGTAACCTTTAGAAACATCTATCATATGTCTCTTCTTATCCATCACAGAAACTTACCCAATACAAAGCCCTCATTCAAAATGTTTATTGTTGTATAAGCTTCCATGTCACACTTTAGCTCATCTTTGCTGGCTGTCATATTTGATCCGTGAAATATATATGTGTGTATGGGGTTATGGCAAAGTTTATTTTATTTTATCTGACTACCTTGCTCACATGCTAGTATATGAGCTGAAACCAAGAGGGAAATTCTAACAGTAAGATGTCATTTAAAATAAAAATAACTTTTTCATCTCAAATTTGGAAACTATACACCCCTTATGTTATTTAGACAAAAGGATACATTTTCATAAGAACGTACATAGAAGCATTATTTATTTGACATTTGTTCAAAAAACTATGTGATGAAATTCCACAATAAGTATTGTATGCAATGTCCCTGCTCTGTCTATAACTGCACTGAAATGTGTTCTTAACATTTAGACGATTTGAAACTTAGTTCTTCATGTAATTTCTCTAATGACTGCTAGATGGCGGTAATGTATAAAAAATATATCCATTTTTTATGTTTTTCTTTTTCCCGGTATACAGATCTTTATATATGCATCTTAAACTAAAGTCGCTTTAAAAGACATTAAAATAAGAGAATAAAAAGAATCTGACAACTTTTTGAGCCCTATAGGAAATGAGGAGATTGGAATCATAATAATATAGACTCATTTTATTATATGTATTTATCTTGGTAAATACTCCTTTAAATAGTTATTAAATTAATGGTAAAATTATAGTGTTTCCTCCTATTAAAATATTATTCATGAACGTGGAAAGGAAATGAAAATGTGAATAAACTATTCTTTAAAAAATAGAAAAATAAAGTCTTTTTAGCAGACCCTACTAAAAATACCTTGTCTTCATTCCTGGTTAACATTTTTTTTTGAGGAAAAAATAATATAAGATATATGTTAAATAAAATTAATAGAAGTGAAATCAGGACTTGTTTATTTTGTATCTTTATAATTTTTATTATTAATAATAATTGTTATGCACACATATAAATGTGTGTATATGTGTACTGCTATAAAGTCTTCAAAACATTTTACATGTTATCTTATTAAAACAGAAAATGGTTTCCAATTAAAACAGAAAACCTTGAAAGAGAAATCAAATCTCCCCATCCATTATAAATACTTAATTTGTACTTATAGTATTAGAACAGATCTAATTGGCCTTTTTACTTTGGGTCATAACAGCAGGCATTAAACATTTGAAGTCATAATATATGGCTTTAGGATCATCCATTATGATAGTCAGACTAACCAGGTCAATGTAACCATAGTTTATTTTATTGTTATTGATTGTCTATGGAGGTAGCCAAGTGGATCAATGCAAAGAGTGCTGGTCTTGGAGTCAGGAAGAACTGAAGAAAAACTTACCACCTGTTTGCCTCTAGAGAAGTATCTTAGCCAGTATGCTTTAGCTTGCTCATCAGTAAAATAGGAATGATGATGATAATGATGATGATTATAGAAACTACGTACCAGTGTTGTTGTAAGGGTAAAGTGAGATTTGTAAAACAGTTTGCAAACCTCAAAGCACTACACAATCCTTGCTATTATTCTTCATATAGACTACTTTCCCCCTCTTATAAAACTCTCAAGTTATGATCCAATTTATTCTTTGCTAAAGTTTTCCTGAATAATGGAATAATAACTGCAATGTAGGAAAGGGTTCCACAGATTAAATGTATACCTCTCCATCACTTTTCTTCCAAACTGTTCTTGGCCATTGTCCCTCAGAAACTTAAGCATTATGGGTGGGTTTCCACTGACACAATTTTGTAATTATTTCATTGAATTCAAAGGCATGATTTAGGGTATTTAAACATTCTTTCCTGAAGCAGTTCATTGCACATATAACGCTACTTGGCTTCTTGCCACTGTATTAAATGAAGTTCCTATTCTTTTCAAAGCTTAAGCCAGATGTTCTAGTTTAAAATCTTGTTTTCAAAAGTATTTGACATTATTCTCACCTTCCCTTTTAATGGAACTTTGTGAATAAAGTTGGATATGAATTTTCTTTATTCTCAGGGTCTCCTTAACTTGAAAGGGAATAGAGTACTCTCATATGGGAGCATTGCCCATGAAATCAGAACTTTAAAGAACCTACTGTCTTCCCCCCACACAAACTAAAATAGAACACTCTTTTGAATTTATTAATCAGATATATAATTTGAATTTTAGTACCTATGATCCTGAAATGGAAGACTTCTTTATATTTCCAAATTCTAAATCATTTATACTCATATTTCACTTATTCTAAAATAAAATTAGGTGATACTCTTGATATAATCAGCAGTACATTGAATTCTAAAATGATAATTTTTGTTTGTTTTTTGTGAATATTAGTTTTCTTTGAGGAATATGTCTTCCTATATGGGTAATTTGATTTTATTGGTTTATATAGTTATGGCTTTCAATAGGATGTCAAAACAACTTGTTTGAAAAGTAATAAATTTGGTCAGTCACACAATTGTTTGCTCTACATGACACCAAATATACAGGTTGCCTTCCTTCACTAAATTGACTTTTTCTTCCATTTTTCACTTGATTGACCAAATAGTTTTGCAACATGTAGACATAACCTCTGTCTAATAAAAATGTACCTTCTCAGTTGGACTTTTGTAGTTCTTCTTATAAGTGATTTCTATTTATATATAAATTATTTGGGTCCATTAAGGCAAATAGCAGGATATTTTAGGCTATCAAATATAAAGAAGAATTTTTAAACAAAAATTTTTATTTTTTGAATAGATATTTTGCTATAGGGGAAATATTTACATTAAGGAGATTTTTGCTGTTATTATTAATTTGATGTTACATTTAAATACAAAGATTTTTGTAAATGCTTTCCACTTGTATTTAATAAACATTTTGAATGAATGAGAGTGAATGAACTAGGGACTAGGGCACTTCATGAATATTTAATGAAGTTCTTTAATGTAAATATAGCAGTTAAGTGGGCTGAGAAGTGAAGTTGTGCTAGTGGGCAAACAAAATGAAAGGCCTCTCACTGGTTAATTGCTTGTCCCCCTACTTGTGAACAGTTTGGGGATAGAATTGACATACCATACATCCAGGAGGATTCTGTAGCATAGCTTGAGTTATCAAAATCAGAATTTATTGGAGTTGGCAGACCTAACAGTAATAATAATAGCTGTGATCACTTGAATTTTCATCTTCTTTTTCAAAAAGATTCAAAATTTTCATACATATATGCAAATATAAATAAATATGTCATCTTATTTGGAAGATAGCTTTCAGTCTAATACTATTGTCTATATTAAATCCAGATAGTTAAATCCATTAGATTCATACTGTAGAATTTGTTAATAACATGGGAGGCTTTATATTAGCACAACAAAATGATTACTTTATTAGAGACATGTAAAAATGCATATATATATCATGAAAAGTACTTAATTATTATTTTGCTAGTATCAGATCTATGAAGGATCCTAGATATCATGTAGTCTAGTCATACCATCTTAAATCCAAGCAAACCGAGGACCAGGGAGGGGAGTTATCTAAAGTCCCAAAAATATTACTGAGATTTAGGATTTGAACTCAGTCCCTGACACCTTTAAATCTAGTTATTTATTTAGCAAATTTAATTAGCATATATTTCCTAGAACACACATCTGTTTTTGGTCCTGGAATATTTGTTACTTTTATGGGAATGTCATGCTTATGGAAATTTAAATGATAAAATTTTGGAAAGAGAACAAACATGTTGAATGATTGACTCAATATGACAAAGATAGCAATGGAGTAGATAGTGAATTCACTCTAATAATGTATCTTACAAGGACAAATAGGATGTTTTATATTTGGTGCAAGAATAAAGTTTGAGATAACATAGAAAAAAATTTTTTTCTGAAATGTTTTAGGGACTCTAAGAGTATTATAGCCAATATGAGTCAATAATAGGATAGAGCAAACCTCTCTAATCCTTCTTCCTAAAAAGGCTAATGTGATCTTAAGCTACATGAAATAATGTATAATGTATAGATTTTTGGAAGCAATAGTATTTTTCATATCTAAGTGGCCAGAACACATCTGGAATATTATCAAGCCCAGAAGTCACTTTTTAGGAAGTACATGAAACAGCTGGTGAGCATCCCAAAGACAGCAACTAGGACAGTCATAGCTTCATATATTTACAATAGAAAGGACATAAAAAGATCATGTTCAGTCTTCCAGTTTTACAGATGAGGTAACAGTCCAAGAAATATTAAGTAAGTCATAAAACATCACAAATGATATGCCTCAGAGGCCAAATATTTATCTCTTCTGATTCCCAATCTTGGGCTCTTTTGATTGTACCATAAACTATAAGTAAAATGGTAAAAAGAATAGGGTATATTTTGCCCAGAGAAGAAAAGATTTAAGGGAGGAAAGTGATTACTAGTATCAATTATCTGATGAGCTTAATGTAAAAAACAAATTAATTTGTTCTGTTTGGCTCCAGATGGCAAAACTAGTAGTAATAATGTACATGTTACAGAAGCAGACTTTAGCAGGAGAGAGAAAAAAATTACCAACAACTGCAGCTATTCAGAATTGGAATATGCTGCCTTAGAGATACTGAGTTTGATCTCTCTAGTGGTCTTCAAACAACAATTGAAAAACCATTTGTTGGGTATTGTATCATTAGTTGACCAAACAATAAACAACATATTAACTACAATCCTTTAAAACCCTAAAATATTTTTCAGAACAATTTCTCTTTCCATGCCTCCTCTGTCTTAGATTGGAGAACATAATTTTAAAACATACAATAAGCAATTATTATCTCCCAAGCATTGCACTAGAAATTGGGAAACAATGCTATTGTTTTTAATTGCCTTTCAGATGTTTAAATTTAAAACATAAAATACCAGTGTAATTGATGGAATTTTTAATTTGACTACATATTCAATTAAATGAAAGTCTTTCCACTTTCTATTGTGATCTATTGTGTAAAGCAATAGATACACATTTAGTACTATTTCTAATGGTATATCACCCTTCATTTTACTACTCCCACAAAAATATCTATATACTTACATATATATGTACTATTATTGTGTCTACCTTCCAGTCATAATGCTAGTTCCTCCTCTTGTGGTTTAAGTTATTATTTCATATGAAGTTTATTGCAATACTCACATTCTGGGTTGCAAATAACTTGTAAGCTGGGGAGGCACAGTGACTATGGATGTCATTTTATTTGTAACTCTCACCATAAAAGGTGATAGCTTGCTTGTCTGTCTGACAAGTATTAGTTTACATCTATTACTCATATCAGAATATGCAACTTCTTTAGTAAAGTGGGGAAGTAATCACAGCGTAATTAGAGCATTTGCTTTAATGAGTATTAAATAGTAGAAAAGTTTCTTAATGCGTTCTTTAAGATAGCATAATGAATCCCCCCACAAAAGATGCAGATATATGGTATCAACTTGTCAGAAGAAAAGGGAGAAAATAAAGTCTCTCCATTAAGAATGGCTATTACTTTTCTGATAAAAAATAAATTTTAATATTCCAGTAAAATATCAAAAAGCAAAGGGATTGTGAAGTGTATTTTGCCCATTGCTAATTGAGTGTGGGCATTTTAATTTTCCATAGCACAACTTAAAAATATGTCTCCATGACAGCAGGCAGTACCTTTTTCTCAAAAAGAAAAAAAAAAAGCTGATGAATTAAATCCTTTTAAAAGTCATTAGCAATTGAGGTTTAAGGATTACAATGTCAGACTTTTCGATGCATTTACATACATTTCATACATTCTTTAAAAAAGAGAAGGGAAGACATTTATGGAACAATCCCAGATTTGAAAGAGCTAGGAGTTGAAAGTCAGAAAGGGCTCTCCAATTGCAATGTCTCTACATTACTGCCTTCTTTCATTTATACCATATGTTAGACTTGTTTGGAATGAAAGATCTACATAAAACAAATTTGGTATGTACTGAACATTTCACACACTTGAAAGTCTGCATTGTGACTTTTCTAACTGAATAACTTTTGGAATTTCTGTTTCCCACCTTCCCTCCCCCCCCCATAATCTGTCCAGGAAATCTATGCTTTGCTAAATTTGAAATACAAATATGTGGATTATTCAGAGGAAGGATATAGAGCTACAGGCAGGAAAAGTTTACTTTGTAAAATTATACACAGCCTTTCATCACAATTTTTCATATTTTCAGTGGTCAGCTACTTAAAGTGATAGAACTGTGATGCTTGAAGTGAGCCATCTGGCTCAAGTAGCCCATTTTACAGATAAAGACACTAACATGAAGGTATTTAGTTAAAGTCACATGTCTATCTAGCATCAATCAGAATCAAAATCAAACTTCAGTTCATTGTATTCTGTTTCTACTATATCTTGTAGCCACCTTACTTTTTTTATATCAGTGTCAGTTCAGTTAAATAGCTATGACTAAGTGAAATGTGTGTGTATGTGTGTGTGTGTGTGTGTGTGTGTGTGTGTGTGTGTGTAGATTTTGATTTTCTGTTAAGAAGGAAGTGAAATGCACTATTTTTTCAAAGTCAGAAAGTGAGTGATAATTGTACTGGTGCAATGTGTATGATTATATTATGGAACTTTGATTTCTTTCATTAGAAGACATAGCTATATTCTGAAAGCTGAGAAGTAAGGGCAGAAAAGCAAAGTCCTTCTCTGTAGTTTGTTATATTCCCATGTAACCTATCTTTGAAAAGTAAAGATTATACCCACAAATATATATTTGGGGTATAAATGATTTTTAAAGAGCTTTCAAATAAGTAATAGGGATTTCTAAAGCACAGGTCACCCTCATGAAGACAACATATTTTGCTCTAGATAAGCTTCTTAAAAATGGTGGATTTGACAGAATGAGTGATGACAAAATAAATGGTAGTATCTTTTTTTTTTTCATTCTGTTCATCAACCAAAATGAATGTAATACTTAGCTAATTGGTTATAAAATAGCCAAGCATTTGACATCTTTCTAAAACGCTATTGAAAAGATCAGTTTTTATTTCCATCACTAGATGGCATTGTTACACTTAAATATGATTTAAATAAAAATATGACCAAATGAGATAGTTAAATTAGTAGACAATTATCCCTGTTCCACTCCTCCTTTTATGTGATGAAACTGGTTACTTATAGCCTGCAGGATAAATTCTATAGGGTGCCCCACTCAGTCAGGGCTGTTTTTTCACAAGCTCTCTCTTCCCAGCTTTCACCTCAATCTGTCATACAGATTTGACACTGCATCGTTCCAACAGTACTCAGAAATGACATGTATATAATGTGGAATATTGTGCACATTTACAGCCAGGGTTCTCTCCCTTAAACATTACTGGCTAGATCCTGGCATTCGTCAGTCTACAAAGCAGAGCATCTTTTTCTTTTCCAATATTGGTGGCCATCTAAACAAAACAAAACAAAAAACAAACAAACAAAAACAAACAAAAACAAAACAAAAAACTTTGGGAAAGTGAGAGCAGTACTCAATACAAGTGATTTTTTGTTCCTGTGCTTATTGATATTTCAAAATTTCTGAGGGGTCCTTGGTAAGTTAATGAAGACTATGGGACAGGCAAGGCAGTGTTGATGCATGGTATTTTTATGGTACAGATACATTAAGAATTCATGTTATAAATCAAGTTAAGTGGCATTTCTATTGAAAAAAAAAATCCTCTTTTTTCTTCCTTTCTTTTTTTGCTTTTTTCTTTTCTTTTCTTTCTTTTTTTACATCAACAAGACCAATTCAATAAAACATAGCAATCCCTTTTCTCTCTTGGAATAAATACTCTACATACAGTAGCTTTGTTTTCCTGTGTTATCACCATCTAGCACTTTTCCTGTACTAAATGAAAAATCACAGGGTAAGTTAAATCATTCCTTTACAAATGTTATCAAAAGTCAATACAGTGCTATTTTTAAATGAATGCATTTCAAAATGCATTGTAAATTGTGGACAGCCCACGCTCTTATTTTGTACCATACAAACACACTTTGATTGGGTTTGTGTATGAATCTTGTTCATCTCATGTACATATTTTAGAACTATTAAGTAAAATACATATGGGTGTAGGTCTCAGAGTACATAGTAGTAATACTCAAAATATCCTCCTAAATTATATAATTTGTGCTTTAATAAGATAAGAGAGTATAGTTGTTTTGGCATCTTGTAATACAACCATGGTATAGTGCTTCTAACTAGGAATCCTACTTTGCCACTTTCCTTATTTTTTTTTCCCTTCCTTCCCCTTCAGGTTTAACTTTTTTCTATTTCTCTCAAAAGAATTCTGTTCCATTTTCTAGATATATACTTTACATCTCTGATATTATAAGCCATAAAATGAATTTTAGCAGTTAGACCAAGGAGAGTAAAAGTGGAAGAATATTTAAGGAGTATAAACTTTTAATTGATAAAGTAGTTGTTATCATAAAGGCCATTTCCTCCTGTGCCCATTAATGTTTCACCAATACAAAGCAAATGATACTTGTCTATATAAATGCCTGCATCTGTGTTGGAGTTTGTGATTTATTATGAAGTTCTGCCAGTATGCTGGCCACAATAATCAGGGGAAACTGAGATGGAGCATTGTGTCTCTAAAAGAAAAGAAAACATAAAAGCAAGTTTGTAATCAAGTGGAATCTATAAGTAAAGTTCTAAGGCTCTTTGCCATAATTTCTAGCAGCCAGTTGTGGAGACATAGATAGATGGCTTGGAAGCTTCCTGGAGAAATAGGTGGAATGAAGTCCCCCTGAGCTAAAACTTGCCTATGCCCTTTTACTTTTGTTCATGTTCTGTAGGATTTAGAAGTACTCTCATACTCTGAAAGGATTTTATGATAAATTGGAATAAAAATGTTTTATTTAGTCCAACATTTAAAATTGAGTGAACTTCATTACCTATACTTTGTCTTTTTAATCCTTTAAAATAAAGGACTTTTGATTTATAAAATGTATTATTGCTATAATTAATTATCATTTTCATATATTCTTTGTTTCTTAAACTCTTAGGTCACATTTAATTTTAAGTCCTTATAAGAAAGAATGAAAATCTTTTAAAATTTGAAAATGCATAAATTCAGGTTTGCTTAGAAAAATATGACTACTCTGTAATCAGAATTTCTAAAGGAAATGTCTTGTGTATTCACAACAAAAAGCAAAATATTAATATATTGCAAAGAATTTCTCATTCATAAAAATCTTAATCTAATAGAAAACACATCTCATTTAATATTCAATAATATATAAACACAAAATATTTTAATAAAATTGAATATTTGCATAGACATTAACAATACAGTTTGTGCTAATTGATAGCAATTTGGATTTTTAAAATATATGAATATATTTACCATGCCAGAACAATTTTGTGTGGCTAAGAGTAAGATATTTATGTATTATAAAATAAATTTTATTCAGTGACTCCAAGCTCAGTTTAAAATATCCTGTGAAAATATCTTCTGTCCTGCAAATTAGAATTGAGATTTTTTTCCCAAATTGTTCAGTGAACTATTTATTTGTAGATTTTTTTATCCTGATAATGAAATTTATTTTGTTTTGCTTCTATAAATGAAACCTCCTTTCTTCTATGTTCTGATGTTCTGATTTGTGAAAAAAAAATAAAGTATATGTTGTTACTCAGTCAACCCTTTTTTGCTATTCCTTTTCAAGATCATCCTATATTTCAAGATAAATATGAATTGAGTACATTGAGTATAAGTTAGCTTATTTTTCCTCCTTAAAATCAAGATATGACCTGTCATGAAATGCTGGTCTGCCTAAAAAGAGGTTTATAAATTCACAATGTAATGCCAAAAGGAGTGAAATGGTGATGACTTAAAAAAAAAAAAAAAAGACTCATATGTATGTATTATTGCTTCCAATAAATTTTTACATCTTTCTTTAACATTTATTTGAAGTTTGTTTCAGTGGTCAAAAGGACAAGTATGAAAGGAAAAGATAGGGCTATTTAGGTTCCGATCTTAAAAATAAAATGGACTTTTTTTTTAGTTTAATAGCAGTTTAATTGAATCTAATTTAGCAAATCTTTTTTGAGTTCCTACTATGTTCAAGGCCCTAAAGTAATGTATAAACAGGTGAACTTTTCTCAAACCAAAGTGTCATTGAATGGTCTCATTCTGTCAGTTCAAACCTTTATTTAAAAAAAAAAATGTGTAACAAACTGAAATAAACCTGATCTTTACTGATCTTTATTGAAATTGCCATTTGAAATATATGGCTATTAACTCAACAAATTGGTACATGGGAGCTTTTAAAATAATTATTTGATTGTTAATAATTCTATTATACTTACAATAGTATACAGTGGTCAATGAGTTTTCAATCAACATGTTTACAACTGTTTTTAAAAACTGCCTTAAAGGAACAAGAAAAAGAACCCCCAAGGCAGACTGTAACTGAAAATGGAATGGGGAAGAGAGAAAGAAAAAAAAATCAGTTTTTATTATTATGATGGTTTATTATAAAGTTAAACTTAAGAAAATACCTTTTTGAATGAACCAGTTCTGTTGGATTTTACTAATATGAAATGCCTTGAATCTGTTTGTTAAAGGGATGGAGATATTTTTAATATCAACTTTAGAAATGGATATTAAAAAAAGATAAAATCCACCAATAAATTGAACTAATTTGAAAAAACACAGCCATGTAAACAAATAATATAGACAAATGTGTGTATATATATATATATATATATGTATAAATTTGAAAGTTAAGAGGTAGCCGAATAGTAGTTCCTAACAGTCTTCCTGACAATTAGTAGTTCCTGACAATCTTCTACATAGAAAAGAAGCTGAAGATGAAGGAAGGGAGGGCTGTATTTTATTGTTAACTTTTGCAATTGACACCTTGAGCAGGCAGGTTTGTAATCTGTTGGTTTACCTGGGGAATAAGTCTCCTTTTCCTCACCAACATAATCTGGCATTTTGTTAAAAATTGAAAGACTACTACTGTGAACTTGAAAGTCAAGTAACTTGTATTGGAAAAGATTATACTCTCAGGACACTTGGATATTTTTATAAAAATATCAATTAATGTTACGGGTATTCATTAATAGATACTTACATATACATCCTCAAACCCATAAAACCACAATGAGATGGTAAAAACTGGAAGAAAAAAATCATTCTAGAATCAGATACTTAGTCTTCATTTTGAATATCAGTTTTGAAATTAAGCCAGGGACCACAACAGAACAGACAAATGTGTGTGTCAACATTATCTTTGTAAACTAAACTTTGCCAGGCACAAACCCTATTTTAGTCCTCATTCAATTTGATGCAGATAACGAGATTAATTTACAGACTTCATTTTAATATTGTCTTTATTTTTAAAAAGCCTATTGACGGTGTCAAAGATTTTGATTAGATAATTTGATCACATTTTTCAAGCCAGATACAAATTAAAGTTGGAGCTAAAACAGAAAATCTTACTGTTTACTATTCAGAACAATCTTCCTATTTCAGGAAATGGCAGGACTCCAAAAGCCACATGTGTACAAATGAAAATTCATAACATGTTATTCAAACTCCTGTTGTATTTGTGCAATTTACTAATTAGATATGGTAAGTATCAGCTCAGAGATGCCATATTAAAACATTCAAAGACAAAAATATCCACAATTCTCAGATTAATTTTCTTTAGAAATGATATAAAAGACAGCTTTTCAGATGTCAAATGAGGCTATACAGAGCAATAATGCTTTACCAAATATGTCTACAGTAACCTAGGGTATATTTCAACAAGAGATACATTTTCTATTAGAAAATAGAAACAACCTTAAGAAATAGTATATAAGCAATTTTATTCAAGATAGTTCATTGATGACATTATTTTTATGTCATACAATCAAGTATAAACCTGCTATATTACAGATGACTAGTATTATGTACATCATAATAAAGAATTGTTTTCCCATTTGAGTTTACCTTTCTTTGTATGAAGTTTTTGGTTAGTTGGTTTTTAATATTTTTTTTTTACTTTCACTAATTTTCTTGCTTTATTTTAGGGAAATTCTTAGGGAATAGGTACATTATAGTATCATATAAAGGATATTTGCCTATGATTAAATTAGGTATTTAATTCTATCCAGTAATTTTGTATCATTTTTAGTCAGTTTCACTTAAGGGCAAAGTAGCCAGTTCCCACTGACCCAATAATCTCCTCCTAGACTGTAAACAAGTATTAGAGCTTGTTTAGATTTACCACCCATGTATCACTTAATGGCATGGGCCTTTCATTCCCAAGTTATTTCTATTGGGCAGATTAAGCTCATTATTGAATAGTGACCATGCAAATGTGTTAATGTTGATTAATTGTCAGGTTTTTTGAAGACACTGCTTTAAAGTTTCACAGTGAGAGGGAACTACATATTACTTTCTTAATTCAAAATTAACTATTTTGAATGTGTAAATTTTAGGTCTTTAGGGTAGGGACATATTTTAATGCCAACCTAAACAGAACACATTTAATTCATTTTCAAAAAGGGATGAAAGGGAATAAATGTAATGGGAGCCTACTGTCTCACTCAGGTTCCCATGGCAGCATAGCCGGCTCAAGAGTCATCAGACAGAAAAAAGAGAGAGAGAGAGAGAGAGAGTGAGAGAGAGAGAGAGAGAAAGAGAAAAAGACACAGAATGGGAGATGCTGGATCTCTTACATGGAATCACATCAGAGAGAAAGCAAAAATCAGGAACTGAGGAAGTATGATTTCTGATAATCTAAGCAAAGTGAGTGATTAGTAAGAAGGTAGGCAGGCTTCAACAACATATTCCCATTTCCTCCTCACTAATCTCAAATGACTGTGCTTTGATTATCTAAGGGCACCCGTTGCCTGTGACCTAAAGACCTCATTCTTCTTTCTTAATTTAAAAAAAAATCATTCTTGCCTCATTCTTTTCCCAAACCACTTCACAAGCATGGACATGTAGATACACACACACACACACACACACACACACACACACTCTTTCTCCCTCTCTTTCTCTCTCCCCCCTAACTTTTCACTCTTCATCAGCATCTCTTGCCCCAAATTGGAAAAAAAAAATTTTTAATTAGTATGACTTGTTTTTCATTGTCTCCAGGAACTAAAGAGTGCATACAAATTCCTATAATAACAAAGAGCAGCATACTATGCAAATTATTCTATTGATAAACAATATATCTAAGTTTCAACAAACCAATGAACAAAATCATACATTGCAAACATTTCAAAACAATAACCTCTAGTGACTAACTTTACCTTTAGGTGTTCAACAAAGAGAACAAAAATCTATTAACAGGCCTCAGTCCTGCTGAGTCTCTCAGTGGCACCTTCAGCAGTTAAGCAGTCAATCAAAAGGCAGAACAAAAGGTTGAGGATCTTGTACATTTCATTAGCAAAGTGGAATTAATAGTGAATTATCATGGGATTAGAGATTTAAAGATGGAAGAGGTCTACAAAAAAAAAGCATTTAGTAAAATTCCCTCATTTTGCAAATGAGGAAACTGAGGTAGTTTCTTGAGTATAGGAGAACTAAGATTTAAACCTAGGTCCTTTCCAGATTCATTGCTCTTTCTACTTCCCTTTGCCATTTATTTAATGTAGCTTCTGTCGTTTCTTATTTGCATGAACTTATTCTACTTCCTGAGACCAAACCAACCAAAGTTGATGAAGGTCCCCAGTCATATTCAAATGCAAACTATAAACTATTTTAAAACATATGAAAGTAGTAGTGATAAGTCATTTGTCCAACAATCATTAGCTTGCATTTGGAAGAAATCCTTTTGATGCAGAACTTTTAAATTTGAATTTTTCTCTTCTGAGTCATTTTTAAAAGAATCAATAAACAATAAACTGCCACTGTAATATAATCTTGAGGAAATAATCTATTGCAATACATGTGTATACATACAAATATTTCCTAGCTATTTAAATGTCAGTTGCTTAATATTTCAGGTAATGATTTGTTTTAAAAGTCCATCAAAATAACTCTTCAAATAATATAATTTTAAACATTGTTATATTTTAAGAGCTCAGATAATCTAAAAACATTTAAGGTTTCAAATTGGAAGGAAAATGAACTAGTAAAAATGGAAGTAATGCAAATGTCTATAACTGATTCTTTATCATCAATGAAAGAAGAGTTGGTATATTGGACTTCTAACTTCATCATCCTCTATGATTTGCCTAGGAAAGTAGAAATGGCACTAAAGAGAAAAAAATATGGGAAGAACAGCTGGACTAGACCAAAGATACAGAGATAAGGCCTGTGCTGAAAGTGACACAATTCTGAGAGTGTTGAGGGATCTATTCTCAAGATATCTGAAATAGGAGCTGATACAAAATGCTCAGAAAAAGTCATGGACCAAAAATAAGTGATGAAGAAAATATCACTAACTACCGGCCCATATGTCTAGAATCACAGTATCATAGAATTTGAGAGTTGAAAGGGAGAAATTTCAGCAGCCATTTAGTCCAGTCTATACATAAAAGGAATACATATTCTAATACAAAGCTTCTTTGTGTAACTGAATGCAGGAAGATATGAAATTATGATTTTTTTATCAGTAAATGTTTTGTAAACTTATTTTATATACTTGCATGCCCAGAGTTCCATAAAAATTTCTTGGGTGTAAAAGGGGTTACAAAGTGGAAAAAGTTTAAGAAGCCCTGCTCTAATAATACTTCATGAGTCAATCAGTTTCTGTTGAAAGCATATAAGAAAGGAGAACTCATTGCTTCTTGAAGCATTTTATTCCACTTTTGTAGAGCCCTGGTTATTAGGAAGTTTTTTTTTCTGAATTTAAATATTTATTTTCCTCTGCACATAAAAAAACTTTTCAAGAATAATATGAATATTATTTGAATACTTACTTGAGAAAGGTATAAAAAAGCAAGACAGGATTATGAAATTTACCTTTTACAGCAGGCTACATTTTATATAATTATATGATTAATTGAAATTTATAGACTACAGAGATGCTATTGTTTATTTAATTTACATACATATGCATGTATATGTATACATATAAATGTGGATACGTTACACATTATACATATATATTTACATGTGTGTATATACGCAGACACACATAAATTATTTGAGTAAGGAAAAAAAAAAAAAACACTAGTTTAATGGCTTCTCTCCCACAAGGATATATCATATACCCCATGATGAGTAAAATCATACACACATCCTTGGAAGATATCACAAAAATAATTGTCAATGACTCGCATTATTATTATCAAACAAGTAATAAAATATATTGATACTAACCAATGGCATTGACCACTGTTATGGAAATCATCTAAGAAGGATTAAAATTAAAGAGAGGTTCCATTTAATTCTATGATTTCAGTTATATCCAGTTCTTCCTTTCCTCAATAGGGTTTTGTTTTGTTTTGTTTTGTTATTCAAAAAGACACTAGAGTGATTTTCTATTTCCTTCTTTAATTCACTTTTACAGTTGAGGAAAAAGAGGCCAATGGGGTTAAGTGATTTGCCCAGAGTCACACAGCTAGTAAGTGTCTAAAGCCATATTTGAACTCAGGCTTCCTGACTCTAGGCTTCTATCTATGGTTCTACCAGGCTTCCCTATAAGGTGCTATATATGTTCCAATTTGTAAATGACATTAAGCTGATTGCATTAAGGCCCAAAGCATTGTGGAGTCTTAAAGATGAGATGGATAATCAATCAAACAGACAACCTGGAGTACTGGAAAGAGAGAGCTATCATTGGACTCAGAAAGCCTTGGGGATAGGTTCTGCCTTTGTTACATAATGTTGGTAATGAAAATCATATAACTTTACAATGCACTAAGCATTTCTTTTTTTTTTTTTTTTTTTTTTTTTATTTAATAGCCTTTTATTTACAGGATATATACATGGGTAACTTTACAGCATTAACAATTGCCAAACCTCTTGTTCCAATTTTTCACCTCTTACCCCCCCACCCCCTCCCCTAAATGGCAGGATGACCAGTAAATGTTAAATATATTAAAATATAACTTAGATACATAATAAGTATACATGACCAAAACATTATTTTGCTGTACAAAAAGAATCAGACTCTGAATTATTGTACAATTAGCTTGTGAAGGAAATCAAAAATGCAGGTGTGCATAAATATAGGGATTGGGAATTCAATGTAATGGTTTTTAGTCATCTCCCAGAGTTCTTTTTCTGGGCATAGCTAGTTCAGTTTATTACTGCTCCATTAGAAATGATTTGGTTGATCTCGTTGCTGAGGATGGCCTGATCCATCAGAACTGGTCATCATCTAGTATTTGTTGAAGTATATAATGATCTCCTGGTCCTGCTCATTTCACTCAGCATCAGTTCGTGTAAGTCTCTCCAGGCCTTTCTGAAATCATCCTGTTGGTCATTTCTTACAGAACTGCACTAAGCATTTCTTAAAAATTATCAAAAGTATTGAACTGCTTTAGAAGTTTCTCACTAGAAGTTTCCTAAACCAATGAAATCACAGATTCTATCCAAAATTTTTCTCAAAAGCATTTGACTATTCAAACAGGAAAAATCAACATGAAGAATGCCTACTGTGGAAGCAGTAATAGACATCTGAAAGGACAATCCATAGAGGTTGTTAATCTGCATATCTAAAGATAACATAGAATGACTATTCCTCAGATTTTGACAGGAAATTAAAACGACAATCCATATATTAGACCATCTTTCAGTACATATATCTTGGATAGATACTATGGATACAAAATGAAAAATGCCTGGAATTGAATAGAATGTTGAGAGTCAACCTGGCTACTTTTTTGAACTCCATAGTTATTTGGATAATCAAAACTTTTACTTAAAACAAAAATTATTTAATTTCAATATTATTTATTCTAATAATGCTAAATATCTCCAACTAGTAGAAAATCATATCTTCACGTTCACTGAATCCACTATCCCACTGAAAAAAATAGATAAATCAAAGGGAAATGGGAGAATCTACTACTTTTCTGGAACTAGAATTATGATAAAAGTTTTTATTTACTATTTCAGATAAGTTTTCTATCAACACTAATAAAGCAGAAGAACAGTATGAATAATCCAAATAATGGATTATTTACATATTTTATAATTTTGGAACATCTTCTGATATTTATTTTTTGAGCAGATGACTTCTCAATTATGTTAGCAATAGATTATTAAAGTTTTTTTTATTTTTTTTTTGTTTTCCAGTATAAAATGAAATTTTATTTTCCTGATCTATCAAATAGAGAGGAGAACAGAAAGAATTTTTGAAAAATTGGACCTTTTATCAGCTATATGTTTTAGTTATGTTTTCATTTGTCTGTTCCTTTACCAAATTTTTTGAGCTACTCATGTTTATGAAACACTGGAAATTATATAAAAATAAATGAAACTTATCTTCAAGGAACTTGCAGTCTATTAAGGAAGATAGGACACTGAAAATGTAATACAAAATAAAATGAGGGAATTAGTACTATGAGTTTTCAGAGGGGAAGATCACTTTAGACACTTTATTGCATTCTACACAAGCACTAAATGTGTTTCTTTTGATGAAGTGCTTTTTTCAACAGCAGCAGGTGGGCTTAATTTAATTTCTAGTTTAACTTTAAAACAGTTGGTTTCAGGTTCACTTTTGATCTTTCCTCACTTGCAAGGCTCAGAAAATTAAGAGATATCATTATATCTTTATCTGGAGTTTAAACACAACAAAAACTTTATTAAAATAAAAATAACAAATAGCAAATTTTAGAGTAAGCAATGTGAATTAGCTAGGCAGCTGGTGAGAAAAAAAGAGAGAAAATAGTAGCCAAAGAGTATAAATTCAATCTGCTCAAGTGTAGCAAGAAATTCTATTGAGGCAGGTCACTCTTTAAGTGGATCACTGAACCAGATTAGATTGGAACTTTTCATGATTATAGTCAGTTTAAGATAACAGTCTTGTTTCCTCGAAACTCATGGCTCATTGGCATTGGCAGTGCACCTGAGCCACTCCTTCATCCTTCCTCTGGGACTCAGAAGTTCCTGGTTTTCCTAGATCTTGTAAGGCTTCTATGATCCTTCTTCAGTCTTTCCTTCTAGCTGAGAAAAACTATACTTCCTTTAGGATTCCTGATAGTGAGAAATATTGAGATACTCTATACCTACTTTGCTTTCTGAATATTGGCCCAAGTATCATTTATTTTCACTGAACATCTTTTTGCCAGAGTTGGAGGGGGGCGAGGGGAGGAGAGAAAAAGAGAGAGACAGAGACAGAGACAGAGAGAGAGAGAGAAAGGGAGGGATGGAGAGAGAAAAAGAGAGGGAAGCAGAGAGGGAGGGAGGGAAAGAGGAAGGTAGAGAGGGAGGGAGAAAGAGAGAAGAAAGGAGAAAAGGAGGAAGGGAGAGAGGGAAGGAGAGAAGGAGAGAGGGAGGGAGGGAAGGGGAGGAGAGAGGGAGGGAAGGAGAGAGGGAAACAGAGAAAGAGACAGACAAAAAGACAAAGAGACAGAGACAGAGATAATTATATCAAATGATCTCTAGTACTTCCAATTTGAAAATCACATGATATTTATAGACCTGTGAAATATAATACATAATAGTTAATGAATTATTCTAATGTCTTCAGCAGCACATATGAGGCAGAGAGAAGGAAGATATGTTGCTGGAAGCATTACAAATATGTATTTCACTTAAACCCAGATCATTGATTATTGTGCAGGTATCTTTTTAGACATATTACCTTAAACAAATGTAATTTACTTTTAACTTTTACTTCAAATGTAGGGCTGGTCAGCTGGGTGTATTTAATCATCAGTGAATTTTCTGACTTGCTCTAAAACCATTACTAGAATGTGAGAGGTTAATCCCACCCCCTGACCTCATAGAGCCACGGGTCAGACCTTTGGAATTCTGAAAGGCAGCAAGGGCTCTTTGCTTCTGATTTAGTTTCACAGGCTCCTGGGATATCAATTTTTAAAGGCCCAGTCAACAGATTACAGAAATCAGTCAAGTTAAAATTTTATTAGGAAAAAAGAATCACTTCACAAAGTACCATTTTTCCTCAATGGAAATATGAACTTGAATAGATTTACCAAAAAAAAAAAAAAATTATAATGATTCTTTGCTAGTATGCACATAAAAAGTCTATAATAAAAGAGATTTTTATGGTAGTATTGTCAAATTAAGTGATGCCAAATATAATCTTACCAAAATAAAATTATTGTTTATAAATTATTTTATTTATAATAATATAATATAATATATATCTAAATTTTATTTATATTATATTATGTTTATTTATAAATTATTTTTATTTATAAATTAATTTTACAAACATTAACATTTAAATATATAATGAATGAAAAATGTATTTCAGATGAAATGCTGAACTTGTCAAATATAGTTTTTGTGTACCTTTTTATTTAATTTAATGATAATTAAACTGACCTTGTCTGTATTCCTTTTGAATCTCTTTTTCCTTTTTAAATGTATTTTAAATATTCTATTGACATTATTTTTTAAAAATTTAAAACATTATTACTATTTGCCATCTTCATCTGTTCTGAACAGAAGCCCTCTCCTATAACAAATAAATACAGACATAAAAATAAATCAGACAATTGACTATATCTGAACATAAGTGTCTTAATATTCATATCTTATCCTCCTTGCCTCTAATAAGGGGTTAGAGAAGTACTTCATCATCAGTCATGATTTGGCTTCTTTCAAGATGTATAAAATACAATGCACTAAATACTTTATATACTTGTTATTAAGAAAACATTTTCTGTACTTTAAAACTCCCTATGAACATGAGTTATTTTATTTGGGTAAAAAAAAAGAAGATAAAAATCATAAAGTGTGTTGTGCATTTGTTGGGACAAATAAAATTTTGACATGGTTCATTGACTGAAATAGTTATGACTGTTTGAGTCAACTGACAAAGGATTGACTCAGAATGTGTGACTTGAATAGATTCAATTGAATTGAACTGGGTTCGCTCATTTTTAGTCAGTTTCTATTAATTAAGTACTTAATCATATCCCATTGGTATCTTTTTGCTTTTTTTTTTAAATTTGGCTGTTTATGTTTTTAAGATTGCATGTTCGTCCAAAGAAATTTCTTCAACAGATGAACATAAGCATGATGTTTATGCTTATGATTTATCAAAAATATTGAGGCCACCAAACATAAGTTCTGTCTGCTTCCTTTCTTCATTCTTCTCTTCTGCATTAGTGCCTATTCTCTTTTCTTTCCCTTCACTCAGGAAAAGAGGAATGTACCCTGCTTTAAAAGGTTAATCCAATAATATATTAGTTAATTTTTAAAAATCAGACCTTGGGGGGGAAAAGGACAAATTAATATTTTTATGCTTTATACATATTTTCTTCATCACTCCCTTAGGTTTATATAATAAACAAAATAATGAATTGAGTTTTTATTTATTAGTGGTTGCTGATTTCTGAGGTATGAAGGCTTACACTAAAAATTTAACAATCTGCTATTATGAAATGTTTCAAGCTGGTGCCAACCCATCCCTGAACTAATTCACCTATATTCTTGATCCTATTTCTGTTTGTTTCAATTCAATTCAACATACATTGATTAAATGCCTACTGTATGTTAGATTTTCTCTTGGGTGTTGACAATACAAAAACAAAAATGAAACATTCTTTGCTCTAAAGGCAATGTTATTCATTATATCCATTATATCATGGATAAATATAATATGTATCCAGAGAACTAAAGAGAAGTCAATTTGAAAAGATGGGGATAGTGCATATTAAGAAATTTTCATGAAAGCAATTATGCTGATGATCTTTTCAAGAAAATAAAAATTTTATGGATATAGAAAAAAAGAAAATAAACCTCAATGACAGAAAAGTTTGTGATATTTTTAGCAAAAAAATAGACATTTGGAAGAGAGTTAAATTTATATTGAGATTGGGGGAAGATGAGGAATTATATTTTGGATATAAAGAATTTGATAATTTTAAAGAGTATCAAGGTAGAGATGAATCTCAAGCAGTTGGAGGTGGAAACATGAACGTAGATTAAGGCTAAACAAATACATTTTCAATCATCTGTGAAAAATGGTTGATAAGTTATGTTCATGGAAGCTAATGAGACCAACAAACAATAATATTCTCTTCAGAGTACAGGGGAAAGAAAAGAAAAATACCCAATATTAAGTATTAAGGAACACTTATAAAGGAAAGAGATAGATGATTATCTAGAAAAAGAGAATGAAGAAGAGAGATTATTCTGTTGAAAATGTAGGAGAAAGTAATTTTTATGAAAGACAAGGAAGGATTAAAAAGGATGGGAGACATTTATAGTCTAAAAAATGCAGAAAAGTCAAGGAGAATAAGAAGTAATTTTTTTTTTAAAAAGATGATTGAATTATCTTCCTAAAATAATTGTATCAGCTATCATCTTCCTATTTTATGAATCATCAATTTCTCCAATAACTAACAAAAATATCTTTCCTTTGGGTATTTTTAGGTAATCCAGTTACTATTCCATGTTTGTCATACTCCCTGCTTCTAATTTCTGGAAGGAAAACATTTTGAAAATTGTTATTATGAAAAAAGAATTATTCTTCCGTCCAAGATGGTGGCAAGGAGGCACACAGCTGCATAAGCTCCATGTTTTCTCTCAGAATTCATTTCATGACAAGCCTCTGAAATAATGCTTGACTGAAAAAAACCCACAAATAGTTACCAAGAAAAGACATCCTTGAGGTTCGCCAGGAAAGATCTGTTTTTGCTCAAGGGCGGGGACTGTTTTAGATCGGGCACAGGCTGAGGGCAGGCAGCTCACAGCCAAGCAAACTGGAGGGGGGTGGGGTGTGATCTCAGCCATCTCTGTGGGGAGAGCTTTGCTACAGGCTTGGATATTTTGCCCTGGCAGCAAGTCAGTAGATGAGCAGAGAAGCTAAAAACACCAGAGGTGGAGAATACAATCTCAAACAGCTAGAGTCTCTTGGGACCTGGCCACCCCTCCCCCACATTGTCTCAGCAAACTCTCAGAGTCTCAGAGCGCAGACGCATCACAGTCCTCCTAGTGCTTCGCTGCTACCCCTGCAATCTCTTGAAGAAGCTTGGTAACACTACCCAGCCCCTCCCCCCAAAAAAGCAGATTCCATATGGGTTTTTTTTTCTTTTTTTCTTTGCTAGTTTGTCTCTGATTCTTGTCTGTCAAAATGAGCAAAAAATTGAAAAGGACCTTAATCACTGACAGTTTTTACATGGATAGAGAGCAGACTTGAAACCCTGAGAAGAATAAAAACAGACTATCTCCAGGTGAAAGCCCACAGGAGGAGATCATCTGTTCCTCAGCACAGACAAATGTCACAAAAGAAATCAAAAAGGCTCTCACAAGAAAGTTAGAAGAAAAATGGGAAAAGGAGAGGGAGGCTTGGCAAGAGAGTGTGGAGAAGTCATCCCACTGATTTAAAGACAGGGTGGATAAAGAAATCAAATCCTTGAAAAATAGGATTAGTGAACTGGAAACAGAAAATGGCTCTCTAAAAAATAAAATTGACAAAATGGAAAAAAATTCCATAGAACAAAACAACTCAATTGGACAATTAGAAAAAGATATAAAAAATATGAGTGAAGAAAATACTTCATTGAAAAGCAGAATCAAACAAAGGGAATTGAATGACTCAAGGAGACCACAAGAATCAGTCAAGCAAAATCAAAAAAATCAAACACTGGAGAAAAATGTGAAATAGCTTCGTTGGAAAACAACAATCCTGGAAAATAGGTTGAGGCAAGACAATCTGAGAATTATTGGACTGCCAGAAAAATATGATGAAAAAAAAAAGAGCCTGGACACTATTTTCCAGTAAATTATCTTACTTTATTTTGCTGTACAAAAAGAATCAGACTCTGAAATATTGTACAATTAGCTTGTGAAGGAAATCAAAAATGCAGGTGGGCATAAATATAGGGATTGGGAATTAAATGTAATGGTTTTTAGTCATCTCCCAGAGTTCTTTCTCTGGGCATAGCTGGTTCAGTTGATTACTGCTCCATTGGAAATGATTTGCTTGATCTCGTTGCTAAGGATGGCTAGGTCCATCACAACTGGTCATCATATAGTATTGTTGTTGAAGTATATAATGATCTCCTGGTCCTGCTCATTTCACTCAGCATCAGTTCGTGTAAGTCTCTCCAGGCCTTTCTGAAATCATCCTGTTGGTCATTTCTTACAGAACAATAATATTCCATAATATTCATATACCACAATTTATTCAGCCATTCTCCAACTGATGGGCATCCATTCAGTTTCCAGTTTCTAGCCACTACAAAAGGGCTGCCACAAATATTCGCGCACATAGAGGTCCCTTTCCCTTCTTTATAATCACTTTGGGATATAAGCCCAGTAGTAACACTGCTGGATCAAAGGGTATGCACAGTTTGAAAACTTTTTGAGCATAATTCTAAACTACTCTCCAGAATGGTTGGATTCGTTCACAACTCCACCAACAATGCATCAATGTCCCAGTTTTCCCACATCTCCTCCAACAATCATCATTATTTTTTCCTGTCAACTTAGCCAATCTGACAGGTGTGTAGTGGTATATTAGAGTTATCTTAATTTGCATTTCTCTGATTAAAATTGACTTGGAGCTTCTTTTCATATGACTAGAAATAGTTTCAATTTCTTCATCTGAGAATTGTCTGTTCATATCCTTTCACCATTTTTCAATTGGAGAATGGCTTGATTTTTTATAAATTAGAGTTAATTCTCTATATATTTTGGAAATGAGGCCTTTATCAGAACCTTTGACTGTAAAAATATTTTCCCAGTTTATTGCTTCCCTTCTAATCTTGTCTGCATTAGTTTTGTTTGTACAAAAACTTTTCAGTTTGGTATAATCGAAATTTTCTATTTTGTGATCAGTAATGATCTCTAGTTCTGCTTTGGTCATAAAGTCCTTCCCCTTCCACAGGACTGAGAGGTAAACTATCCTGTATTCCTCTAATTTATTAATAATTTCATTCTTTATGCCTAGGTCATGAACCCATTTTGATCTTATCTTGGTGTACGGTGTTAAGTGTGGATCAATGCCTAGTTTCTACCATATTAGTTTCCAATTTTCCCAGCAATTTTTGTCAAACAGTAAGTTCTTATCCCAAAAGCTGGGGTCTTTGGGTTTGTGAAAGACTAGGTTGCTATAGTTGTTGACTGTTTTATCCCTTGAACCTAACCTATTCCACTGGTCAACTAATCTATTCCTTAGCCAATACCAAATGGTTTTGCTAACTGCTGCTCTATAATATAATTTTAGATCTGGTACAGCTAAGCCATTTTCAGGAAATTATCAAAGAGAACTGCCCAGAAATCATAGAAACAGAGGGTAATACAGACATTTAAAGAATTCATTGATCACCTACTGAAAGGGATGGTAAAATCAAAACACCAAGAAACATGGTGGCCAAATGCCAGAATTATCAGACAAAGAAAAAAATACTGCAAGCTGCTAGAAAAAATCAATTCAAATATAGAGGAGCCACAATAAGGATTACCCAGGATCTAGCAGCATCCACATTAAAGAATCAAAGGGCCTAGAATGTGATTTTCCAAAAGTCTAAGGAATTTGGTATGCAACCAAAAATAACTTACCTGGACAGAATGAGCATCTTTTTCCAGGGAAGAAGATGGACATTCAAGGAAATAAGCAAATTTCACCTATTTTGATAAAAAAAAAAAAAAAAAAAAAACATAACTTAAAAAAAGTTTGATCTACAAATATAGAACTCAAGGAAAACCTAAAAAAGGTAAAAAGAAATCTTGGGAACTATATTTCTCCTATAAAGATGTATAAAGAATGCATGTATACCTTATTCTAGAAACTAGAGGTGGAAAGGACATTGTACAAAAAAAAAGGGTAAAGTGGGGGTACTACATCTTATGAAGAGGCAAAGGAAACCTATTATATCTGAGAGAAAGAATGGAGGGGAATGAATATAGTGGGTATGTTACTGCCATCAGAATTGGCTTTAAGAGAAAAATTTTAGATATATTCAATTTATGGGGAAACTTCTCCCACCTTATTGAAAAGTGAGAAGGGAAAAGTGAAAAGGGAAGGAATAATCTAAGGGGAAGGGAATACAGAAACTGTGAGGGAAAGGAATAAGATAGGAGGAGGAACTCTTAGGGAAGAGGAAGGGATACTTAAAAAGGGAGGTCTGTGAGAAGCAAGTGGTGTTCACAAGTTTAATACTGGGAAAGGGAGTAGAGGGAAAAAAGGAAGAGAAGCATAAACAGGGGTTAACAAGATGGCAGGTAATACAGAATCGGTAATTTTAACCATAAATGTGAATGGGGTAAACTCCCCCATAAAGAGGAAGTTGTTAGCAGATGGATTAAAAGCCAGAATCCTACAATATGTTTTTTACATGAAACAGAACTGAAGCAGGGAGATACATGCATAGTAAAGGTAAAAGGTTGGAGCAAAATCTACTATGCTTTAGGTGAAGTCTAAAAAGCAGGGGTAGCCATTCTGATCTCAGATCAAGCAAAAGCAAGAACTGATATAATTAAAAGAGATAAGGAAGGGCACTATATCTTGCTAAGGGTAGCATAGATAATGAAGCAATATCAATATTAAACATATATGCACCAAGTGGTGCAGCATCTAAATTCTTAAAAGAGAAATTAAAAGAGCTGCAAGAAGAAATGCACAGCAAAACTATAATAGTGGGAGATCTCAATCTTGAACTCTCAGAATTAGATAAATCAAACCACAAAATAAATAGAAAAGAAATCAAAGAGGTAAGTAGAATACTAGAAAAGTTAGATATGATAGATCCTTGGAGAAAACAAAATGGAGACAGAAAGGAGTATACTTTCTTCTCAGCAGTTCATGGAATGTATACAAAAAATGACCATATATTAAGACATAAAAACCTCAAACTCAAATGCAGTAAGGCAGAAATAGTAAATACATCCTTTTCAGACCATGATGCAATGAAAATTACATTCAACAAAAAGCCAGGGGAAAGTAGATCAAAAAATAATTGGAAACTAAATAATCTCATACTAAAGAATGCTTGGGTGAAACAGCAAATCATAGACATAATTGATAACTTCACCTAAGAAAACAACAATAATGAGACATCATACCAAAATGTGTGGGATGAGGCCAAAGCGGTAATAAGGAGAAATTTCATATCTCTAGAGGCCTACTTGAATAAAATAGAGAAAGAGAAGGTCAATGAATTGGGCTTGCAACTAAAAATGCTAGAAAAGCAACAAATTAAAAACCCCTAGGCAAACACTAAACTTGAAATTCTAAGAAAAAGAGATCAATAAAATTGAAAGTAAAAAAAAAAAGTATTGAATTAATTAATAAAACTAAGAGTTGATTCTATGAAAAAACCAACAAAAGGAAAAACCCTTAGTAAATCTGATTCAAAAAAGGAAAAAGGAAAATCAAATTGTTAGTCTTAAATATGAAAAGGGAGAACTTGCCACTAATGAAGAACAAATTAGAGCAATAATTATGAATTACTTTGCCCAACTTTATGCCAATAAATTCAACAACTTAAATGAAATGGAAGAATACCTTAAAAAATATAGCTTGCCCAGATTAACAGAAAAGAAGTAAATATCCTAAACAGTCCCATCTTAGAAGAAGAAATAGAACAAGCTATTAACCAACTCCCTAAGAAAAAATCCCCAGGACCAGATGGATTTACATGTGAATTCTACCAAACATTTAAAGAATAATTAACTCCAATGCTATATAAACTATTTGAAAAAATAGGAATTGAAGGAGTCCTAACAACCTCCTTTTATAACACAGACATGGTACTGATACCTAAACCAGGTAGGCTGAAAACAGAGAAAGAAAATTATACGCCAATCTGCCTAATGAATATTGATGCTAAAATCTTAAACTAAAATATTAGCAAAAAGATTACAGAAAATCATCCCCAGGATAATACACAATAACCAAGGAGGATTTATACTATTAGCATAATTGACTATATCAATAACCAAACTAACAAAAACCATGCAATCATCTCAATAGATACAGAAAAAGCATTTGATAAAATCCAACATCCATTCCTCATAAAAACATGTGAGAGGATAGGAATAAATGGACTTTATCTTAAAATAGTCCAGAGCATATTTTTAAAACCATCAGTAAGCATCATATGCAATGAGGAAAAACTGGAACCTTTCCCAGTAAGATCTGGAGTGAAGCAAGGTTGACCACTATCACCATTATTATTCAATATTGTATTAAAAACACTTGCCTTGGCAATGAGTTGAGAAAGAGATTAAAGGAATTAGAGTAGGCAATGAGGAAACCAAACTATCACTCTTTGCAGATATGATGGTATACTTAGAGAACTTCAGAGATTATACTAAAAAGCTATTAGAAATAATTCATAACTTTAGCAACATTGCAGGATACAAAATAAATCCCCATAAATCCTCAAAATATAATAAAGATGACAATACCCTCTAAACTAATCTATTTATTTAGTACTATACCAATCAGACTTCCAAGAAAATATTTTGATGATTTAGAAAAAATAACAACAAAATTCATATGGAAAAACAAAAGGTCAAGAATCTCAAGGGAATTAATGTAAAAAAATCAAATGAAGGTGGCCTATCTGTACCTGATTTAAAACTATATTATAAAGCAGCAGTCACGAAAACCATTTGGTATTAGCTAAGAAATAGATTACTTGATTAGTAGAATAGGTTAGGTTCACAAGACAGAATAGTCAACTATAGCAATCTAATGTTTGACAAACCCAAAGACCTTAACTTTTGGGATAAGAATTCATTATTTGACAAAAAGTGCTGGGATAACTCAAAATTAGTATGGCAGAAATTAGGCATGGACCCACACTTAACACCGTGTACCAAGATAAGTTCAAAATGGGTCCATGATTTAGGCATAAAGAATGAGATGATAAATAAATTAAAGGAACATAGGATAGTTTATCTCTCAGACTTGTGGAGGAGGAAGAAATTTGTGACCAAAGATGAACGAGACCATTACTGATCACAAAATAGAAAATTTTGATTACATCAAATTAAAAAGTCTTTGTACAAACAAAACTAATGCAAACAAGATTAGAAGGGAAGCCACAAATTGGGAAAATATCTTCACAGTTAAAGGTTCTGATAAAGGCCTCATTTCGAAAATATATAGAGAATTGAATCTAATTTATAAGAAATCAAGCTATTCTCCAATTGATAAATGGTCAAAGGATACAAACACACAATTTTCAGATGATGAAATTGAAACTATTACCTCTCATATAAAAGAGTGTTCCAAATCACTATTGATCAGAGAAAGGCAAATTAAGACAATTCTGAGATACCACTACACACTTGTCAGATTGGCTAAGATGACAGGAAAAAATAATGATGAATGTTTGAGTGGATGGGGGAAAACTTGGACACTGATACATTGTTGGTGGAATTGTGAATACATCCAGATATTCTGGAGAGCAGTTTGGAACTATGCCCAAAAAGTTATCAAACTTTGCATGTGCTTTGATCCAGCAGTGTTTCTACTGGGCTTATACCCCAAAAAGATACTAAAGAAAGGAAAGGGACCTGTAAGTGCCAAAATGTTTGTGGCAGTCCTGTTTATAGTGGCTAGAAGCTGGAAAATGAATGGATGCCCATCAATTGGAGAATGGTTGAGTAAACTGTGGTATATGAATATTATGGAATATTATTTTTCTGTAAGAAATGACCAGCAGGATGAATACAGAGAGGCTTGGAGAAACTCATATGAACTGATGCTGAGTGAAATGAGCAGAACCAGGAGATCATTATATACTTCAGCAATGATACTGTATGAAGATGTATTGGGGGGGGGGCGGAGCCAAGATGGCGGAGAAGACACACGCGACTTTCTAAGCTCTTCTCTTACCCTCTTTATCAATATTATATCGAGCCTCAAAAATAGTCTTGATTGCTACAATTCGTAAAGATAAGAAGTAGAACAACTCACCGGCCAAAGAAAATCTGCAGTCTCGCCAAAAAAGGTTGGTTCCGGGGCCAGGGGGGAGATCGGCGCAGACTGGGAGAGAAATTTGGTTCCGAGGAGAGTCTCAAACCGAGGGTGAAGGCACAGATCTCAGCACAAGCGCACAGCCCCAACCCGCAGTACGGGCTTTTCCTTGGGGCAGTTATGATCCTGCACAGCAGGAGGATGCAGCCCGGGTTAGCCTCCAATCTGGGCAGTGGGGAGCTCGGCTTGGGGCCATAGAGCTTTTCCAGGGCTGATTTGCATCAGGCAGAGACGCTGGGCAGAGTTTGTGGTGGTAGGCAGTCTGTGGTCAGCTGCTAATACTCACAGTCCCACAAGAGGCTCCGGCCTGGGGCGGTGACACTTTCACCACTTAGTCTCTAGCAGAGGGCAAGTGATAATCCACTCAGCCCTACTAAGCAGTTTGATAGCTCTGCCAGTGCTGAATCCACTTCCTGTTGGGGGGAAGGGAAAACTCTCACCAAGAGCACTCCCATACTGGAGCCGAAATCGGTTTACATCTTTCCCTGCTCTGCAGAGGAAGCTGGTAACCCCCTTGCCTAGGAGACCTACCCTAAAGGCTTTAAAACATGAATAAAAAGATGAAAACAACAATCCACAGCTTCTATGCAGAAATAGAGCAGGTCAGCAAACCTGAAGAGACCTCAAACAGCAACAATGCATCAGACTGTCCCCCTTTACATAATGCTCTCATAGAAGAGACCATTAAAAGTCTCAAAGAGAGTTAGAAGATAAATGGGGAAAGGAAAGAGAAGCCTTACAAGAGAGCAACAATTCCTGAAATACGAATTGAAAAAATAAAGAATTCACTACAAAGAGGATTTGGAATTGAAAAGACAAAGAACTCCAAGAAAGTAGGATCCGTGAATTGGAAAAGACAAAGAACACGCAAGAAAGTAGGATCTGTGAATTGGAAAAAGAAAATAATTCACTAAAAAAAAAAAAAATTAGTGAAATGGAAAAAAATTCCACAGACCAAAACAATACATTCAAAAACTCAATTGGACATATACAGAAATAAGTAAAAAAAGCTATTGAAGAAAATAATTTTAAAAATTAGAACTGAACAAATTGAAACTAATGATTCAGAGACAGCAAAAGAATCAGTCAACAAAACAAAAATGACAAACTGGAAAAAACCACGAATTATCTAATTGCAAAACGACAGACTTGGAAAATAGATCTAGGAGAGATAATCTGAGGATTATTGGACTTTCGAAAACTATGATGAAAAAAGAGCCTAGATACTATTTTACAAGAAATCATCAAAGAGAACTGCCAGATGTAATAGAATCAGAAGGTAAAATAGGCATTGAAAGAATTCATTGAACACCTTCGAAAGAAACCCTAAAATAAAACCCCAAGGAATATTGTGGCAAATTAGAACTATCAGATTAAGGAAAAATTTTACAAGCAGCCAAAAAAAAAACATTTAAATACCGAGGTGCCACAATAAGGATCACCCAAGATCTGGCTGCCTCTACATTAAAGGAAAGAAGGGCCTGGAATATGATATCCCGAAAGGCGCAAGAACTTGAGATGCAACCAAGAATAAACTACCCAGCTAAGCTGAGCATTTTCTTCCAGGGAAGAAGATGGACATTTAATGAAACAAATGAATTCCATTTGTTTCTGAAGAAAAACCAGAACTAAACAAAAAATTTGATCTCAAGAATAGAACTCAAGAGATGCAAAAATGTAAAATAACTCTTGAGAATTGTATTTCTCTTTGGATATACAAAAAGAATACATGTATAATTTGATTGTACTGATATAACATAAAAAGGGAAGTAGATATGGAAAAGGGATGATGGCAGAATAAGGTGGGAAGGAGGATAAAAGAGGGAAACCACATCCCACAAAGAGGCTAAGGAAACTTATCATATCTGAGGGAATTTAGAGAGGGGAGGAACATTGTGTGAATCTTTACCTCATCAGAGTTGGCTCAAAGAAAAATAATTGACATTTGTTTTAGAGAAAATTCTTCCTCGCCTAATTAAAACGGGGAGAGGAAAAGGAAAAAGAAAAGAGTAATAAGGGAAGGAAGGGGAAAGACTCAAAGGGGTGGAGGGATTATAAAGAGGATAAGTATCGTGATACAAGAGGGGTACATAAGTTTAAAAGGGGAAAGAGGGGTGGGGGAGGCAAGAATAAGTAAAGCACAATTGGGGGTTATTAGGATGGCAGGAAATACAGATTTAGTAATTCTAACCATAAATGTAAATGGGATGAACTCCCCCATAAAGAGGAGGCAGATAGCAGACTGGATCAAAAGTCAGAACCCACAAATATGTTGTTTACAAGAAACACATTTAAAGCAGGGGGATGCATATAGAGTAAAAAGTAAAAGGCTGGAGCAAAATCTATTATGCTTCAGGTGAAGTCAAAAAGCAGGGTAGCCATCCTTATCTCAGATCAACAAAAGTAAAATTGACCTAATTAAAAGAGAATAAGGAAATTAACCACATCCCACAAAGGACATAAACAACGAAGCAATATCAATATTAAACATATATGCACCAAGTGGTATGGCACTCAACTCCTAAAGGAGAGTTAAAGAGGCAAGAAGAAATAGACAACAAAACTGTAATAGTAGGAGATCTCAAACTGCACTCTCAGAATTAGACAAACAAATCACAAAACAAATAAGAAAGAAATTAAAAGAAGAAATAGAATATTAGAAAATTAGGTATTTGGATCTTTGGAGAAAATTGAATGGAGATAGAAGGGAATATACTTTCTTCTCAGCAGTTCATGGAACCTATTCAAAATTGACCATATATTGGACATAAAGACCTCTAAAATTAAAATGCAAGAAAGAAAATAGTAAATGCTTTCTTTTCAGATCATGATGCAATAAAACACATTCAACAAAAGTTAGGGGAAATAGACCAAAAAGTAATTGGAAACTAAACAATCTCATCTTAAAAAATGATTGGGTGAAGCAGCAAATTATAGATACAATTAATAATTTCATTAAGATAATGACAATGATGAGACATCATACCAAAATTTGTGGGATGCAGCCAAAGGTAATAAGAGGGAATTTTATACCCTTAGAGGCTTACTTGAATAAAACAGGAGAAAGAAAAGATTAATGAATTGGGCTTTGCAACTAAAAAAACTAAAAAGACCAAATTAAAAACCCCAATCAAATACTAATTGGAAATTTAAAATTAAAAGGAGAAATTAAAAATATTGAAAGTAAAAACTATTGAACTAATTAATAAAACTAAGAGTTGGTTCTATGAAAAAGCCAATAAAATAGATAAGCCTTTGAAATCTGATTAGAAAAGGAGGGAGGAAAATGAAATTAGTAGTCTTAAAAATGAAAAGGAGAACTTTCCACCAATGAAGAGGAAAAGAAATAATAAGGAGTTATTTTGCTCAACGTTTGCAATAAATTTGATAACCTAATGAAATGGATGACTACCCCAAAAATACAGACTTCCCAGACTAACAGAGGAAGAAGTAAATTGTTTGAATAGTCCCATTTCAGAAAAAGAATAGAACAGGCAATTAAACAACTCCCTAAGAAAAACCCAGGACCAGATGGATTTACATGTGAATTTACCAAACATTTAAAGAAACAATTGGCCCTAATGCATATATAAATTATTTGATAAAATAGGAAATGAAGGAGTCCTACCAAATCCTTCTATGACACAGACATGGTACTGATACCCTAAACCAGGTAGGCTGAAAACAGAGAAAGAAAATTATAGACCAATCTCCTAATGAATATTGATGCTAAAATTTTAAATAAGATATTAGCAAAAAGACTACAGAAAATCATCTCCAAGATAATACACTATGATCAAGTAGAATTTAACCAGGAATGCAGGGTTGGTTCAATATTAGAAAACTATCAATATAATTGCCTAAGCATTAACCAAATTAAAAAACCATATGATCATCTCAATAGATGCAGAAAAGCATTTGATAAAATCCAACATCCATTCCTATTAAAAACACTTGGGAGTATAGGAATAAATGGACTTTTCCTTAAAATAATCAGCAGCATCTATTTAAAACCATCAGTAAGCATCATATGTAATGGAGATAAACTGCAAACATTCCCAATAAGATCTGGAGGAAACAAGTTGCCCACTTCACTGTTACTATTTATATTGTATTAGAAACGCTAGCTATAGCAATAAGAGCTGAGAAAGAGATTAAAGGAATAAGAATAGGCAAATGAGAAAGCCAAATTATCACTCTTTGCCGATGACATGATGGTATACTTAGAGAACCCCAGAGATTCTGCTAAAAAGTTATTAGAAATAATCCACAACTTTAGCAAAGTTGCTGGTTATAAAATAAACCCACATAAGTCATCAGCATTCTTATATATCACTAACAAAATCCAACAGTCAGAGTTACAAAGAGAAATTCCATTTAAAGTAACTACTGATAATATAAAATATTTAGGAATCTATCTGCCAAGGGAAAATCAGAAACTTTATGAGCAAAATTCAGACCACTTTTCATACAAATTAAGTCTGATCTAACCAATTGGAAAAATATTAAATGCTCTTGGATAGGGTGAGCAAATATAATAAAGATGACAATATTACTCAAACTAATCTATTTATTTAGCGCTATATCAATCAGACTCCTAAAAACTATTTAATGACCTAGAAAAATAACAACAAAGTTCATATGGAAAACAAAAGGTCAAGAATTTCAAGGAATTAATGAAAAAAAATCAAATGATGGTGGCTTAGCTGTACCAGATCTAAAATTATATTATAGAGCAGCAGCTACCAAAACTATTTGGTATTGGCTAAGGAATAGATTAGTTGATCAGTGGAATAGATTAGGTTCAAGGGATAAAACAGTCAACAAATATAGCAACCTAATCTTTGACAAACCCAAAGATCCCAGCTTTTGGGATAAGAACTTACTGTTTGATAAAAATTGCTGGGAAAATTGGAAACTAATATGGCAGAAACTAGGCATTGATCCATACTTAACGCCATACACCAAGATAAGGTCAAAATGGGTTCATGACCTAGGCATAAAGAATGAAATTATTAATAAATTAGAGGAACATAGGATAGTTTACCTCTCAGACCTGTGGAAGGGGAAGGTCTTTATGACCAAAGCAGAACTAGAGATCATTACTGATCACAAAATAGAAAATTTCGATTATACCAAACTGAAAAGTTTTTGTACAAACAAAACTAATGCAGACAAGATTAGAAGGGAAGCAATAAACTGGGAAAATATTTTTACAGTCAAAGGTTCTGATAAAGGCCTCATTTCCAAAATATATAGAGAATTAACTCTAATTTATAAAAAATCAAGCCATTCTCCAATTGAAAAATGGTCAAAGGATATGAACAGACAATTCTCAGATGAAGAAATTGAAACTATTTCTAGTCATATGAAAAGATGCTCCAAGTCATTATTAATCAGAGAAATGCAAATTAAGACAACTCTAAGATACCACTACACACCTGTCAGATTGGCTAAGATGACAGGAAAAAATAATGATGATTGTTGGAGGGGATGCGGGAAAACTGGGACATTGATGCATTGTTGGTGGAGTTGTGAACGAATCCAACCATTTTGGAGAGTAGTTTGGAACTATGCTCAAAAAGTTATCAAACTGTGCATACCCTTTGATCCAGCAGTGTTACTACTGGGATTATATCCCAAAGAGATTATAAAGAAGGGAAAGGGACCTGTATGTGCACGAATGTTTGTGGCAGCCCTTTTTGTAGTGGCTAGAAACTGGAAACTGAATGGATGTCCATCAGTTGGAGAATGGCTGAATAAATTGTGGCATATGAAAATTATGGAATATTACTGTTCTGTAAGAAATGACCAACAGGATGATTTCAGAAAGGCCTGGAGAGACTTACACGAACTGATGCTGAGTGAAATGAGCAGGACCAGGAGATCATTATATACTTCAACAACAATACTAGATGATGACCAGTTCTGATGGATCAGGCCATCCTCAGCAACGAGATCAACCAAATCATTTCTAATGGAGCAGTAATGAACTGAACTAGCTATACCCAGAAAAAGAACTCTGGGAGATGACTAAAAACCATTACATTGAATTCCCAATCCCTATATTTATGCACACCTGCATTTTTGATTTCCTTCACAAGCTAATTGTACAATAATTCAGAGTCTGATTCTTTTTGTACAGCAAAATAATGTTTTGGTCATGTATACTTATTGTGTATCTAAGTTATATTTTAATATATTTAACATCTACTGGTCATCCTGCCATCTAGGGGGGGGGGGGGGGGTAAGAGGTGAAAAATTGGAACAAGAGGTTTGGCAATTGTTAATGCTGTAAAGTTACCCATGTATATATCCTGTAAATAAAAGGCTATTAAATAAAAAAAAAAGAAAAATTATCCATTCATATGTTTTGAAAATACAAACCTTTCATAAAAAGTAAATAAAAAACAATTTATTTCTAAAAAAAAAAAAAAAAAAGAAGATGAATTCTGATGGAAGTAGATTTCTTTGACAAAGAGACCTAATTCAGTTTCAGTTGATCAAGGATGGATAGAAGCAGCTGCACCCAAAGAATGAACACTGGGAAATGAATGTAAACTGTTTGCATTTTTGTTTTTCTTCCAGGGTTATTTCAACCTTCTGAATCCAATTCTCCCTGTGCAACAAGAGAACTGTTTGGTTCTGCACACATCTATTGTATCTAGGATATACTGTGACATATTTAACATATATAGGACTGTTTGCCATCTAGGGGAAGGGATGGAGGGAGAGAGGGGAAAAATGAGAACAGAAGTGAATGCAAGGGATAATGTTGTAACAAATTACCCTGGCATGGGTTCTGTCAATAAAAAAGTTATTATAATATAAAAAAACTAAAAAAAAATAAAGAGAAGAAAAGGAATTGTTTTATTTTACTGATTTTTAAAAATACTAGTCTTTGCATTTTTAGTATCTAACACTATGCCTAACGCATAGTAACTTCTTAATAAATGCTTTCATGTTAATTGTAAAAAAAAAAAAAATTGTTGCTATTATTCCTTCTCCACCCAGTTTTTTTCAATGCTGAGTAATTTGGATTCTGCTTCCATTGTTCTACAGTAACTAATTTCTAAAATTGCCAATAAACCAAAATCTTTATCTCCTTTGACTTCATTAGCTTTTTAGAACTGATGATCACCTCATATGTACTCTCACTTGAATTCAGAGACCTCATAATCATGACTCCATACTCATTCAAACCTATTTTTCTCGTTATTCCTTTATAACTTTTGCTGACACATCCTCTTTCTACTATGCCTAACGCATAGTAACTTCTTAATAAATGCTTTCATGTTAATTGTAAAAAAAAATATATATATATATATATATATATATATATATTTTTTTTTCTTTCTTGCATTCCTAACCTTTCCTTTCAATTCTTTATCTACTCTTTCTACTTTAGCAATCTTTTCATTCTCATAGTTTAAAAGGGCAATTCTTTTTTTTTAATTTTTTATATAACTTTTTATTGCCAGAACCCATGCCAGGATAATTTTTTACAACATTATCCCTTGCACTCACTTCTGTTCCGATTTTTCCCCTACCTCCCTCCACCCCTTTCTCCAGATGGCAAGCGAACCTATACTTATTATAGAGGTTACAGTATATCTTAGATACAATACATGTGTGCAGAACTGAACAGATCTCTTGTTGTTCAGGGAGAATTGGATTCAAAAGGTATAAATAACCGGGGAGGAAAAACAAAAATGTAAGCAGTTTACATTCATTTCCTAGTGTTCTTTCTTTGGGTGTAGCTGCTTCTGTCCCTCCTTGATCAATTGAAACTGAGTAACATCTTCCCTTTGTCGAAGAAATCCACTTCTATCAGAATACATCCTCATACAGTATCATTGTTGATGTATATGATGATCTCCTGGTTCTGCTCATTTCATTCAGCATCAGTTCATGTAAATCTTGCCAATCCTCTCTATATTCATCCTGCTGGTCATTTCTTACAGAAAAATAATATTCCATAATATTTATATACCACAGTTTACTCAAACATTCTCCAATTGATGGGCATTCATTCATTTTCCAGCTTCTAGCCACTATAAACAGGGCTGCCACAAACATTTTGGCACATACAGGTCCCTTTCCTTTCTTTAGTTTCTCTTTGGGGTATAAGCCCAGTAGAAACACTGCTGGATCAAAGTGTATGCACAGTTTGATAACTTTTTGGGCGTAGTTCCAAATTGCTCTCCAGAATATCTGGATGTGTTCACAATTCCACCAACAATATATCAGTGTCCCTGTTTTCCCACATCCCCTCCAACATTCTGCCTTATCTTTCTCTGTCATTCTAGCCAATCTGACGAGTGTGTAGTGGTATCTCAGAGTTGTCTTAATTTGCATTTCTCTGATTAATAATGATTTGGAGCAGATTTTCATATGGCTAGAAATAGTTTTAATTTCTTCATCTGAGAATTGTCTGTTCATATCCTTTAACCACTTATCAATTGTAGAATGGCTTGATTTCTTATAAATTAGAGTCAATTCTCTATATATATTGGAAATGAGGCTTTTATCAGAACCTTTGACTGTAAAAATATTTTCCCCATTTATTGTTTCCCTTCTAATCTTGTCTGCATTAGTTTTGTTTGTACAAAAACTTTTCTCTTTGATATAATCAAAATTTTCTATTTTGTAGTCAATAGTGACCTCTAGTTCTTCTTTGGTCGTAGATTCCTTCCTCTTCCAAAAATCTGAGAGGTAAACTATCCTATGCTCTTCCAGTTTATTTATAATCTCATTCTTTAGGCCTAGATCATGAACCCATTTTACCTTATCTTGGTGTACGGTGTTAAGTTTGGGTCAATGCCTAGTTTCTGCCATACTAATTTCCAATTTTCCCAATAATTTTTGTCAAATAATGCATTCTTATCCCAAAATCAGGTCTTTTGGTTTGTCAAACACTAGATAATTAAAGTTATTGGCTGTTTTGTCCTTTGAACCTAACCTGTTCCATTGATCAAGTAGCCTATTTCTTAGCCAATACCAGATGCTTTTAGTAACCGCTGCTTTATAATATAATTTTAGATCTGGTACAGCTAGGCCACCTTCCTTTGATTTTTTTTTTTTCATTAATTCCCTTGAAATTCTTGACCTTTTCAGGGCAATTCTTTTCAAATGATTTTTCACTCTGTATCTCTGTCCTGACCTCTCTTCTGAGGTCCAGATCCACATTTACAACTATCTATATAGAACATATCAACCTGAAACATTTCATTGCTGACTCAAATTCAACTTACTAAAACCTTTTTTAAAAAAAATATTTCTTTTTTAAAAACTTTCTTCTCTGATTTTGTCCTTTCTCTTAATATTACTACTTGATGCTACTCACTATTCACCAAATTGCACTTGTTCACATTTTTGCCATTTCCCTTCATTTTACCTCTCATATTCAAACTTTCATGAGTTCCTGTTTTTTTTTAACTCTACAATATATTTTGTGTGTATTCTTTCTACTATCATGACACATGTCAATAAAAAACTGAATCAAATTAACAATAAAAGTCATTCACAAAAAGATAAATTGTCAAAGGAGATGAACAGAAACTTCTCAAAGGAAGAAACTGTACCTATCAGGAAGCATATGAAAAAATGCTTCATATCACTAATAATTAGACAAGTGCAAGATACATTAAATTAGCTGGAGATTACAACTCACATCCATCAGATTGGCAAAGATTACAAAGGACTAATTTAATAAAAATTGGAGAACTTTTGGTAAAATTTTGGAGAGTGTTTGTCAAAACAAGAAAACTAATGTGCTGTTTGTGTAGCTATGTATTAATTGGTTTAACCACTCTGGAAATCAATTAAATACTATACTCCAAAAATTACTAAATCAGGCATACCTTTGATCAAACATTATACCTCTGCCTCAAAGAGATCAAAGAAAGAGGGAATAAAAAGGCTATGTACAAAGACATTTATAGCAACTTTTCTTAAACTGAAAAAGAATCAGAAACTAAAGAAATGATCAAGAAAACAGAATGAATGAACATACTATAGAACATAATTGTACTAAAAAAATTGAGCAATAGGAATGAAGAAAGAAACACTTTCAGAGGAACATGGAAAAACTTGTAAGAATTGATAAAGAGTAAAGTAATAAGGAGGAGAATAATATATACAGTAGCAATGTAAAAAAAACAAATGTGCAAGGGTTAAAGGATTTTATCAATATAATAATGATCACAACAATTCTACAAAATGATGCATGCTACTTAACTGCTGACTGAGACTTTTTAAACTCAAGATACAATATGAGGCATGTAATTTTAATTTGGCCAAAATATGAATTTACTTTGCCCTATAATATATATTTCAAGAATTGTACTCTTCTTTTTCTTTTTTCCCTCTGCTGAGGGCAGATAATATGCAAAGATGAAGTAAGGAAAAGGTTTTCAAACAATCATTGCCATCAGAATAACAAAGAATGAGAAGAAAACATAAGGAGCATCCAAAGTAATCATGAGAAGCAGGGAAGTTTTGAAAGTTATCTCTTGAATGTATCAATTACTTAAAAAGAAAAGCAACCTCTTCATATTTGTATTCATAGTTTCTGTAATGTTCTGGTTCTTTTTCTAGAGGTCTCTGGACTAGCTTTCATTTCAGTTCAGTAATCACCACAAGAATAGCCAGGTGTTAAAGTCCAAATCCTTTATTATCTCCTTCAAAATCTTGTTTGCTTGCCTGGGGCCTAACTAGCTTTTTTGAGAACCTTTCAGCAATCTTGGTTTCAGTGGAGAAGTGATGGAGGAGAGCCTACCCCCAGGGTGGTGTGAAATGTAGTGAATGAATCTGTCTTTGAGTCCCACCCTGGCTAAGTTTGTCCCAGTTTATATGCTCTATTCTAATTACATTATCATAGGTGTGCACCTTGTGGAACTATATTAAGAACTAAGTACATGTATTGAACTAGAGAACTATTAATCACCATGCTAAACTAGATAATTATTGTCTTATCAGTTCTACTGACATAACACCTTGTAAAATTCCTGGTTTCACAGTTCTGGCCAATAAGTTTCATGAAATTTTCTCTCCTTATGTTCTAATTTGGATAAAGAAGAGTTGAATTTATTTGGTATTTATTGTTTAGAATTTAAAATATGCAACTAAGGGAAATTTTTACATGTGGAAAAATCAACACATATAAAGATTTCTTGGGGAAAGTTCTCCATTATTTTATTGCTCACCTGAATTATTGCATTAGCTTCTACTAGGGTTTCCTACCTCTCCTCTCTCTTTTCCTTATCTATTCATTCATCAAAACACAACCAGAAAAACATCTTCCATATACATAGTTCTAGACATTTTACTCCCCTACTCAAAAATTTTTAACTTGTTATTACCTAGTGTTATAGTTCAGAAAATGCACTTTTTTGGGCCTATAATTTTTTGCCACAAAATATCATGTGTCTTGAGATAATACTTTTCTTATTTATTTAGTAGCCTTCATATTTTCAATCAACCATTCTAAAAATTCCCCAGTGTTTTTAATAAATTGCATGAAGCTCATCCTTTTTCATAATCTTTCTTTCCTTCCTCCTCCCTCTTTCCCTATCAAAGATATCACTTGTATTGTAATTTTGGCAATAGCTCTAATATGATTATTAATTGACTTCTTTCTACCATAATTTAGAGATAATTTTAGTTCCTGCCTTGACTTTGTCATTTTGGCTGCTTCCTAAGATAATTTGATCTGAGGATCATCCATACTGCTCTGCTGTTTGTTGTTTTTGTTCAATTGTGTCCAACTCTTCCTGCTCCCATGCACCATAATATTCCAGTATTGTCCATAGAGTTTTCTTGACAAAGATACTGGAGTGGCTTGCTAATTCTTTCTCCAGTAGATTAAGACAAGAAAAGACAAGAAGAGGTTAATTGACTTGTCTAGAGTCACATAACTAGTAATTGTTTCCCCTCATATTTAAACTCAGTTCTTCTTGATTTCAGGTCCAACATTCTTTTCACTGCACCACTCTCTGCCTCTTTGAGACTCTGCTGATTGAGTAACACCAAATATCTTGCCCCCATAGCCTCTGGAGATTTATTTGTGTTTCTGTCTCTTTGGTGACTATGATCTAGCTGTATCCTTTCTTTCTTATGAGTCTAAAATAGGCTTTAATTTTGTGAATTGAATGAAATATGCAATCAAGATCTATTTCTAGTCCGTCTTCATTTGTCTATTTTGTGAAAACTTCTATATAAACCTACTGAATTGGATGAGAACACCTACAAAAAAAGATCAAAACTCAGTCTTGTATTTGAGGCCTTTGATAACATGGCATCAACCCACCTTTTCCAACCAAATTCAAAGTATTCTCCTTCATATAGTCTATTGTTCAAATAAACTGAAACTACTTTCTTCCCTAACCATAATCTGTATCTGTATATCTTCATACCTTTGTACATGTTATTTTATATATTGGAAATGTCTCTTTTTACTTCTTAATTGATAAATTCCTATACATTCTACATGAAAATTTCCCCAATCTCCTCACTAATGATTATCTTTCTAATGAGACTATAGAACATATTTTGTTCTATTCCCCTTAAATAGTTAACCTATAATATTATAAACTATAGATAATGGTGGGGGTTTTTTGGTTTGTTTTGTTGGTTTTTGTGTGCGTGTGTGTGTGCGTGTGTGTGTGTGTGTGTTTGTGTGTGTGCTCTTCCACTGCTAGACTATTGAGATTAATGGCTATGTCTCATCTAATTTAAAAAAGTTACAACAGCTGCTTAACAAACATTTGTTGAATAATGTACAAGAATGGAGTCAGGGACAGTGTGTGATCATAGATCAAGATGAAACTGAACACTTTATTAATAAATCCAACAGATAACATTATCAAAAAACTGTAACCATCTGAGATTATTAGCTTTGTATTTAGAGTGGTCAGGAGACTCTAGTACTACTGATACTAATCTGCCATTTAAAACTAATTATATGAACACAAATCTAAGCAATCGGAGAAATATTAGTTGTTCATGAATAATAAGCTAATATAATATATTATATATAATATGACAAAATGGATAAGTTAATATAATAAAATTTACAATACTACCTGAATTAATTTATTTATTCTGTGTAATATTAGCAAAAATTACCTAAAATTAATTTATACAACCATAAATAATAATAGCAAAATTCATTTGGAGGAATAAAAGGTCAAGAAAATCAAAGGAATAAATAAAAGGAATTGAAAGGAATTCAACCTAGCAATTTGATATCTCAAACTATAATACAACATCACATATAATACAAACTGTACCACAGAAATCATCAAGATAATTTAATGCTGGTTAAGAAATAAATGATCAGTCGAATAGATTAGATATACATTGCACAGAAGACTATGATAATGTAGCACTAAATAATCCCAAAAATCTAACCTACTGAGGCAAGAATTCTCTATTTGACAATAACTGCTAGGAAAACTAGAAAACAGTCTGGCAGAAACTAGACATAGACCACCATCTCACAAAGTATACCAAGATAAGTTCAAAATAGGATATGACTTAGAAATAAAGGATGATATAAGTACACCAGAAGAAATAATTTAATTTAATTTGATCACATTAAATCGAAAGGATGTTATACAAATAAAGCTAATACAGCCAAAATTAGAAGGAAAACAGGACAGGGAGAAGAGATTTCAGCAATTTCTCTTATAAAGATCTCATTTCTCAAATACATTGGGAACTGATTCAAAATTATAAAAATGAGTAATTCCACAATTAATAAATGGTCACAGAATAAAACATAAACTATCATGTTAATAAACTAATATACTGAGTGTTCATGCATTTTAGAGAACAATTTGGAATAATGTTCAAAGGGCTTTAAAAGTGCATAATCTTTTTGAGAGATCAAAGAAAAAGTATATACGTGTAGAAATCTATTTCTATGAGCATTTTTGTGTCAGTGGTGGTGGTAGAAAAGAATTGGAAACTAATGTCTATCTGGGAATGGCTTAACAAGTGTTATCTTATTGGGATGGGATACTATTTGCTGTAAAAATGATGAAGGGATTGTTTTCAGAAAAATACTTTGACAGACTATGAACCAATACACAGTGAAGTGAGCAGAGCAAGGAAAATACTATATACACTTATAATAAGATTATAATTATAGTCAGTTGTGAAAAACTTAGTTACAATAATCCACAATTGCAAAAACGTCATAATGAAAAATATTATTCACTTCCAGAGTGAGAACTATGAACTAAAAGTAGAAATGGAAGCATATATACATATATCCTTTACTTTTTTCTTCCTTTTTTTGCATGGTGGCTAATGTGAAAATGTTTTGCATGACTTCATATACATATATATGGAGTATCATATTTCTTCCCTTATAAATAGATAGGAAAAGGGGATGGAAGGAAGGAAAGAATTTAGGATTGAAAATTTAAAAATAAATTACAGAGTTAATTATAATTTTTGATGACTTTCAATTGGTACCATAAAAAATGAATTATAGCAATATTCAAGTTTGTTTCTATATGATGAGCTTTATTTGAGTCACTGTAAATAGTGTAGGAGGAAGGAACACTTCAAGACATACTAACGCACAATTTCAAATGATGTGATATGTCAGAAAACATCTAGGAAACCTCTGAGGCAGATGGGCCGACCTACCCAGCATTAATGAGAGATTGAGTAGCTGGCACATTCAAACACATTCATGAAGCAGGTCATGTAATGAATAGAAAGAACTTCTATGTCAGACAGGAAATAATCGAAGTATTCCTTTTCTCATCAGCAAAAACTGAAAAAGATTGAAGTACTAACATTTTGAAATGTGGTTGATTATCAGGGAAACGAGTATCTGTAGTGACTAAAAGGAGTCAATGACTAGAAAATTTGTATTAAATGGCTGTGTAATTATTTTGCTACTATAATAATCTAGATCATGAGATCAGGAGCTAGGGGACATTGGTTTCAATCTCAGTTTTGCTTTTTTTTTTTTTTTTTTTTTTTTTTTTTTTTTTTTTTTTTTTTACTATGTGATTTTTAGAAATCATTTACTTCATTAGACCTTAGTTTCCTCATCTGTAAAAGGAGTTTTGAATGAGATGCCTTTTGAGAGAGTATTCAGTTCTAAATCTATGATATACTGCTAATTCTTTTAATAATAAATGTCATTCAGTCAATAAACATGTATTAAGCATATATTATGTTCCAAATACTGTGGTAAGCTTTAGTGAAGTGAATACACAGAAAAAAAGAAAGCCTCTGCTTCAGGAAACTCACAATTTCTTGGGATCAAACAATACACACACAAACACACACACACACTCATCTGAAGTGTAGGGGGAGGATTAGGGTAACATCTGGTTCCTGCAGCATGTCGGAGAAAATCAAAGAACTTCAAATGAAATACAGCAATGGGAAAGCATAATAGTATATTAGATGGAGGACCAGTCAGAGTCTGGATGAACTCGGTTCAGCTTTTGTGATTGTATATATGGGCTGTGGGACAATGATCATCAATTAACAGTCTAAACACCAAAGTAAGTCTTTAAAGACCATAATTGACTAAAGACTTTGTTGATTTGTATTAGTAGCATGAATTTCTATTAGTCTATACCAGTGAAACCATAGGCCTTGAATAACTATGACAACTAACAAGAAATAAAGTTGTACAGACAAATCTTCCTGTATGGTTAAAAATAATGTGTATGATTCTACCACCACAACAAAAATGTTATGTCATGAACATCTAATTTTTTCCCTTCATGTTGAATCTTCTTATTGCTCATATATGAAACTACAACTTCTATACATTAATGATTTTAAGCACCTGAAAATAATTACAAAAACATTATAACCTTTTGATTTTTCTTTTTTCAAGCACATTCTTTCAATGGTTGTATCCATATACAGGCATAGAATTGATTCCACTGAAAGATTCAGGGAGTCCAACTTCTATTATGTGAGGACCAAAATATAACTACAAGAGGACAATTCATTTGGCCTACTCTGTAATTTTCATAGGGAAATTATACTTTCAGTTAGGCCAGTTTTGCTGTGATGCATATAGTACTTTCTTATGAGATTTCTACATGTCTATCAGTACTGATATATATATACATGCAAATATAAGGATGGCATTTTGTAATCTGTTTGGTAAGTATCTAGAGTAGTTACACTATTCTTGAGGTATTCACAGAAGTATATTGGATAATTTAACCCACATTATTCATGACCCAAATATGTTTGCTTTATGTGTTACTGTCCTCAATTAACTCTCTACTATGATATATATGCATGTGTACACTTTTTCTCCCATTTCTTTGGCCCTGATTATGAATCAGAAATGAGTTACAATTGAGTTCCAAGAAAGGTGTGGTCCTTTACTTGTGCTAATTTTAGAAAGTATACAAGACCAGTCTCAGAACGAAGTATGTGCAAACACCATATTATTTACAGCAAACTAAATATAATGCCTTGATTTGGCACGGCCTGCCCAATATTTCTCTCGAAAACTGTTACATATGTTTGTTTTGGATTTCTGCCAAAATAGCAAGATTGTTAAGTATTTTTCATGCATTTCTCATATAGACTCAAGGAAAGAATTACAGCATAATTCAGCTAACTTTTATACAACTCTCCAGTGGACATTCATTTATCTGAGGCTTTCAATATTAGAAGAGAAAAGTAAGCATTCTTCAAATTAGGCTTCTATCTGTGAGGAAATAATAATAATAAAAAAACAAATGTACAAATGTATTATGATTTAATATGACACTAAGCATTTATCTTCTATAACATTTCTCCGAATTGTATAAAGTACCATTAAAATCAAATATGCAATACAACTGCATTGTAATTAATAAGGGACCAATTTCTTTCTTTTTTTTTAATAACTTTATATTGACAGAACCCATGCCAGGGTAATTTTTTACAACATTATCCCTTGCACTCACTTCTGTTCCGATTTTTCCCCTCCCTCCCTCCCTCCACCACCTCCCCCAGATGGCAAGCAGTCTTATACATGTTAAATAGGTTACAGTAGATCTTGGATACAATATATGTGTGCAGAACAAAATAGTTCTCTTGTTGCTCAAGGAGAATTGGATTTAGAAGGTATAAATAACCCTGGAAGATGAACAAAAATGCAAGAAGTTTACATTCATTTCCTAGTGTTCTTTCTTTGGCTGTAAATGCTTCTGTCCATCCTTCATCAATTGAAACTAAGTTAAATCTTCTCTTTGTCGAAGAAATCCACTTCCATCAGAATACATCCTCATACAGTATTGCTGTTGAGGTATATAATGATCTCCTGCTTCTGCTCATTTCACTCAGCATCAGTTCATGTAAGTGTCGCCAATCTTCTCTGTATTCATCCTGCTGGTCATTTCTTACAGAACAATAATATTCCATAACATTCATATACCACAATTTACTCAACCATTCTCCAATTGATGGGCATCCATTCATTTTCCAGCTTCTAGCCACTACAAACAGGGCTGCCACAAACATTTTGGCACATACATGGGGACCAATTTCTAAGCTGTCAATTATTCAGACCTTTGCCTTTTACTGCTTTGTCTTCCAGCTCTCCATTTCTTCACCTTGTTTGTATTTATACTAGAACTTATGTTTTCAACTTATTAGTGAGTCTGGGAAGGAAAAGAACAAATGTTGTGAAATTTAAACCAATAGATATTATTCTTTAAAAATACTTTCAATAAAAACTGATGGCAAAGAAGGAATTTGAATGTAGTGCTAAAATGAAGTTTGGAGATTCTTTGTGAATTTCATTTATTCTTTATTTTCTACACATTCATATATCATAGACAAGTGAGAATTGAATGTAGCATATTTAAAGGAGAAGAGCATGCTATACAGTACTGCTCTGTGCCTATAGCTCACTCTGGGTTTAAGGAATATCATAATATGTCATTAATGTATTAGATTCACTCAAATTAACTATCAGTTCAGTCAACCTGGCTTCAAAGAAACACAAGATAAAAGAAGCCAGTCCTCACTTCTATCTTTCCCAAAGAAAACTTGGGGTCATCACTCTTTACAGCATTGCTTAAACTGAGATTTGATAATGCTGACCACTCCACAAATTCATAGTCCCTGCTTATGTGTAAAGCAAACATAAAAATATGAAGTTTTCTAAGAAATGAAATGTTATTAGAAATAGAAGATAATAGGTTATCTAATTAATTCATCAGAGTGATGCTTCATCATGGTTTGGAAGTGACCCTAGCTTCTGAAAGGCTATTCAAGAAAGTAAAAACTGTAACAGATACTTGACTGTTAAATTGAAAAAGCTTTGATTTAAGACCTGGTGGCTTTCTCCTTTGATACCAGAGGACAAATCTAGTTAAGAGGGTTGTTATTCAAAGGAGAAAATATTTGTTTTCGGGGGGGGGGGGATGTTTTTGTTTCTGGTAACTAATGAAGTCCACTTTTCCATAAGAGTAAGAACAATGTATATCTCTTTCTATCTTATGTTTATTGAATTTTATTTTACTTTTAGTTCATGATTTTACCACTCTTCAACTCACTCATTGAAAGGAAAAGAAATAGAATATGAAGTCTTGAAAAATAAAATTTCACATTAGTCATGCTTTAAAAAAAAAGAAAAAATGTTTTAATTTGTACTCTGAGTCCATCAATTCTTTTTCTGAAAGTTGGTATTATTTTTCACCATAAGTCCTTTTGAATTGTGATGGGTTGTTGTATTAATCAGAAAAACTTAAGCCTTTCAAAGTTGATTATTTTTACTATTTTTCTTTGACTATGTAAATTGTTCTCTTGATTCTGCTTGCTTCACTTTGCATTATTTTAAATAATACTTCACAGATTTTTTATAATATTATCCATTTCTTATAGCACAATAGTATTCTATCACATTCATAAGCCATAATTTGTTCAGCCATACCCCAATTGATGGACATACCCTCAGCTTCCAAAGCTTTGCTACTACAAAAAGACCTTCTTTAAATATTTTTTTCTTTAACCTTTTTGGAGTCTAGTCCTAGAGTTTGTATTTCTGGGTCAAACAGTGTACACAATTGATTAACTTTTGGGACATGATTGTAACATGCTTTTGAGAAAGGTTGGACTAATTTGAATTTCCACCAATAGTGAATTTATTGTATGTGTTTCCTTACTTCCCCTCTAACAGTCATCACTTTCTTTTACTGCCTTTATTGTAATATGTATGAAGTGATACTTCAGAATTTTAAAATGTGCATTTCTCTAATTTTTAGACATTTTAAGATTTTATATGATTATTGATAGCTTGGATTTTTCTTTCAATTGGTTATTCATATTCCTTGAACACTTATCAATTTTGAAATGACTTAATTTTAGAAGTATGATTCACTTACATACATATTTAAGGTATGAAACTTTTATCAGAAAATATTCCCATTTCTCTGTTTTTTCTCATAAGTTAAACTTCATTATTTTAATTTACTCAAAAACTATTTTTTGTGTAATGAACATTATTTATTTTACCTCCTATGAATTTCTCTAACTTTAGTTTGGTTATAGACTCTCCCTTTATTAATAGATGACAGTAAACATATTCCATGCTCCACAAATTTGGTTATTCTATAATTTACTTTGTCTAAGACATGTACACATTTTAACTTATCTTGAATATGATGAGATGTAAATTTATATCTACTTTCTGCCAGACCGCTTTCAAGTTCTACCAGAAGTTTTTGTTAAATTGTGAGTTTTTGCACAAATAGTTTATATCTCTGAATTTATTAAATACTAGTTTACTCTACTAATTTCTTTATATTTTGAAGCTGATTTGTTCTGTTGATCAACCACTATTTCTTATCCAGTAACAATTCATTTTTTGATGTTTATTGCTTTGTGGTTTTAGATCTGGTACTGCTATGTTCCCTTCTTTTTATTTTTATTGATTCATTTGATATTATTGAACTTTTGGCACTCCTTATGAATTTTGTTTTGTCCATGTTTAGATATTAATTCTTTGATAGTTTGATCAGTATGGCATGGAATGAATAGAATAATTTTAGATATTATGTTTTATTACATTGACTTGGCTTACCCCAGAAAAATTAATCCCATATCCTTTAGTTTTGCCTTTATTTCTGCAGCATGTTTTGTAATTGTTTTCATATAATTCCTTCTTGGTTATTTGTAGACTCCCAAGTATTTTCTATAGTTCATAATCATTTTAAATTCAGTTTTTTTTCTTTTTTGTGGGTTTTGTTATTAATATCTACAGATGCAACTGATTTAAATAGGTTTATTTATTTCCTACAATCTTGAAAAAGTTGTAAATTATTCTGAAAAGCTGTTTTTGTTGTGGTTGGTGGTGTTGTGGATTTTCTGTAGCTCTCCAAGTAAACAACCATGTCATCAACAACAACAAAAAAAAAGGAGATAGTATTGTTTTCTTATTGATGATGCTCATTCCTTTTGATTATTGTTGTGCTATTGCCATAACTGGCATTTCAAAGATGATAATAGGCTTCCTGGCTTCACTAAGATCTTTTTGGAAAGGCAGCTAGCTTTTCCTTATTAAATTATTGCTTACTTTTGATTATAGATAGATTGTTTTTATCACTTTAAGAAGAATTTCATTTACACCTATGTTTTCTAGTGTTTTTAAAAGAAATGGTGTATTTTGTCAAAACTTTCTTTTTTGAATCTCTTTTATCTATTGAACTAATCAGATGATTTTTTTATTAGTTTTGTTATTGATGTAATAAATTGTAATTAAGAGTTTTCTATTGGAGAACCAGCTCTGCTTTACTGATATCTCTTTAACCTAGTCAAAATTTTAGTATTTTATTCATATATCATCAGTATTCATTAATTCAATTAAGTTAGTTTCTGTAGTTTTCTTTCTGTTTTGGTTCTTTCTGGTTTAAGTGTCAGGAGCATATTTATGCCATGAAATGAATTTGATAGGCCTGATCCATTAAAATATTTTACATAATACTGAAATAAATTGTTTTTAAATGTATGATAGAATTCACTTGTTAATTCATTGGGTCATTTTTCATTGGACATTTTATTTATAATGTCTTTAATTCTTTTTCTATATTAGGTTGATTGAAGTATCCTATTTCTTTTTCTGTTAAACTAGGTCATTTATGTTTTTGTAAGTTTACATCCATTTCATTCAGATTTCCACCTTTATGAGCATATAGCTGATCAAAATAGCTACTATTAATGACTTTAGATTCATTTTCACTGCCTTTGTATTTATATTTTTAACTTTTGATACTAGTAAATATGTCCTTTTCAAATTCAAACTAGCCAATCACTCATATATTTTAAATGCTTTATTTTATTTATTAGTTTTTATATAATTTTTAACATTTTCAAGTATATTGCTTTCTCCTTTTGTTTTTAAGTCTTTTTATGTATAATTGAGAAATGGGGTTACTTGTTTTTCTAAGTTTTTAGTTGCATCCCCAACTTGTGGATTTGCTTTCTCTCTTTATTGAAGTAAACATTTAAAAATTATAACTTTCTCCTAAGTAGTTTTTGCTTGTATTTCACATATTTTGTCATGTCTCATTTTTGTCACTATCTTTAATAAAATTGTGTTTATTATTTGGCACATGCACTTTAGGTTGTTTAGTTTCTAGCCAAATCTTTATGTGTGCTTTAAAGGACCTTTGTTAAATTTAATATAAGATGTCTGCTTTTCTGTATATTTATTACATTTTCATGCCCAGAGTTAATTTTACGAAAATGTGATTGTTAGTTTTCAAAGTTATGCTTCCTTTTCTTCCAACTTAATGTTCTCCAGAGACCTATTATACCTAAATTTTCTATAATTGTAATGATCTTCTTAACTTCTTTGTGTTTGTTTTATAATTATTAGATGTTACCCAATCTGAAATTGTCTAATTCCTATCCCCAGTTATCATAGGTATTTTCAAGTCACCACATTTTGGATTGTTGTCTTGAGCTTCCCTGTCATCATTGTATGCTATTATGGTCATTTTCTTTTATTATTATCATTAGCTCATTTTTCCAGGCTGCTTCTTAACTTGAGACCTTATGTTACAGTTGAGTTCTGATTCTTTCTTTTATTAGCTCTTACTGCTTTCCTACCTTAGTGTAGATGACACCATTCCTAAGTCTTACTTTGTCATCTTCACTATACTCCCTTTAGAGGATTGTACGTCAGTTTTTTATATGAAGAACTCTTAAAAAACTCCAAGGATTTTGTTTTCCCTCCCTTTATAAAATTTATGCTCTTTTTCACTAGGCACCAAAAATAATAGCTGTAGAGATTTATAGAAGAATTCTACCAGATTTGTTTTAAGTTGAAGGATTTTCATTTCTAGTCATATGAAAAAATAAATCATTATTGGTCAGAGAAATGCAAATTGACACAACTCTGAGGTACCACTACATACTTCTCAGATTGGTTAAGATGACAGGAAAAGATAACGATGAATGTTGTGGGGGATGTAGGAAAATGGGTACACTAATATATTGTTGGTGGACTTGTTAACTGATCGAACCATTTTGGTTCAACTATGGGACTATATCCAAAAGGCTATCAAACTGTGCATACCCTTTGATCCAGAAGTATTTGTACTGGACCTGTATCCCAAAGAGATTATAATGGAGGGAAAAGGATCTACATGTGCAAAACTGTTTGTAGCAACCCTGTTCATAGCAGCAGTTTCAAGAAACTAGAAACTGAATGGATGCCCATCAATTGGAGAATGACTGAATAAGTTATGGCACATGAATGTAATAGAATATTATTGTTCTATAAGAAACAATCAGCAATCTATAGAAAGAATCTATAAAAACAATCATTTCAGAAAGGCCTGGAAAGACTTATATGAACTGATGCTAAATGAAGTGTGTAGAACCAAGAAAACATGGTGCACACCAACAACAAGATTATATAATGATCAATTCTGATGGATGAGGCTCTTTTCAACCATGAGGTGATTAAGGCCAATTTCAATGATCTTGTGTTAGAGAGAGCCATCTCCACCCAGAGAGAGGCCTGTGGGGACTGAGCATAGATCACAACATAGTATTTTCACTTTTTGTTGTTGTTTGTTTGCAGTTTGTTTTCCTTCACATTTTTTTTCCTTTTTGGCCTGATTTTTTCTTTTGCAGCATGATAATTGTAGAAATACGAACTGAAGAATTGCACATGTCTAACATATATTGGATTACTTGTCATCTAAGGGGTGGGGTGGGGGAAAAGAAGGGAGAAAATAATTTGGAACACAAGGTTTTGCAAGGATGAATGTTAAAAAATATCTTTGCATATGTTTTGAAAATAAAAAGCTTTAAAAATAAATTGAAGGGTTTTAACACTGAATATTTTGAGAATTATTGGTTTAGTAGAAGCATGATGTGTGTTAAATGAAAATATTGTATACAGATGGAATAACATATCTTTGTAGTACCCTGTCACCTGAGAAGTCATTATATGTTTATCATCCTAAGAAAATAATTTCAATTTATTTTACAATTTTCTGTGTTTTTTTAATCTACTTCTTAGCACTTAGTCTATTTTGGGCTTTGTGAAAATACTGCAATAGAGCACTTTGTTTTGCACTTATTTCACAGCGGTCAGACATTTTGGAATTCATTCAAATGCTCAAAATTCTGTTTTTTTTTTAGTCATGTATTAATTACATAAATAATTTCTAAAGATTAATAACTTATATTTATGTTTCTAGGAAGTAGTTTTAGAATTTCAAATATTCAATGAAGATATACATACACATACATACATATACATATATATAGAGAGAGAGAGACAGAGGAATCTGTTCTCACTGATGCTGATATTTCTTCTAAAAATACAAATTCTCACCTACACATGGTGACCTATCACCTTAACCAAAGTTTCTTAAACTTTGGAGTCATGTGACTGAATGTGGGAGTTTTAAAAAATTGGCAACACTATGAGGTATTACATATTCCTCTGAGATTAATTATTTTTTAATTAAAGTCTTGTTTTCCAAATATATGCATGAATAATTTTTGACATTCACCCTACAAAACCCTGTGGTCTAATTTTCCCTCCCTTTCCCTACTCCCTCCTATAGTCAGAAATTGACCCAATATATGTTGAAAATGTGCAATTCCTCTATGCATATATCCACAAATATGCTGTTACAGAAAAATCAAATCAAAAAGGAAAAAAAATGAGAACGAAAACAAAATACAAGCAAACAACAAAAAGAGTAAAAATGCCATGTTGTGGTTCACATTCACTTTGCACTGTCCTCTCTCTGGATGAAGATGGCTCTCTTTTTGACAAGACTATTGGAATTGGTCTGAATCACCTAATTGTTGACAACAGGCATGTCCATCAAAATTGATAATTGCATAATCATGCTGTTGCCTTAATGATCTGGTTCTGCTCATTTCACTTAGAATCAGTTCATATAAATATCTATTGGACTCTCTAAAATCATCCTTCATCATGTATTATAGAACAATAATATTCCATAATTTTCATACACCATAACTTATTCAGCCATTCTTCACCTGATGGGCATTCACTCAGTTACCAGTTTTTTGACACTACAAAAAGAGCTACCACAACATTTTTGCACATGTGGGTGCCTCCCCCTCCTTCAGGATCTCTTTAGGATACAATCACAATAGAAACACTGCTCGTTCTAAAGGCAGACACAGTTTGATAGTCCTTTGGGCATAGTTCCAAATTGCTCTCCAGAATGGTTGAATCAATTCAAAACTCCACCAACAATGTATTAGTGGCCCCATTTTTCCGCTTACCATCCCACATTCATCATTATCTTTTCTTGTCATTTTAACCCATATAAAAATGTATAATGATACCTCAGAATTGTCTTAATTTCCATTTCTCTGATCAATAATGCTTTAGATCACTTTTTCAAAAGACTGGAAATGGTTTTAATTTCTTCATCTGAAAATTGCCTGATAAGATCCTTTGACCATTTATCAATTGGAGAATGGTTTGAATTGTTATAAATTTGAGTCAATTCTCTATATATTATAGAAATGAGGTTTTTATCAGAACTCTTGAATATAAATTTTTCCAAGTTAATCATTTCCCTTCTAATTTTGTCTGTATTGGTTTCGTTCATTTGTACAAAACCTTTTTAACGTAATATAATAAATTTATCCATTTTGCATTCATTAATGTACTTGAGTTCTTTGGCAACAAATTCCTTCCTTCTCTACAGATGTTAGAGGGAAACTATCTATGCTCTTCTATTTTGCTTATAATATCACTCTTTATGTCTAAATCATGAACTCATTTCAATTTTTTCTTGGTATAGGATGTTAGGTATTCATCAAAGTCTAGTTTCTGCCATACTAATTTCCAATTTCCCCTCCCCATTTTTTATCAAATAATGAATTCTTATCCCAAAAGCTGTGATTACTTTAGTCATTGACCATTTTGTTCTGTGAACCTAACCTATTCCTGGGATCAACTACTCTTTTTCTAAGCCAGTACCAAATGGTTTTAATGACTGCTGCTTTATAATATAGTTTCAGATCTGGTACAGCTAGGCCAACTTCACTTGCAATTTTATTTCATTAATTACCTTGAAATTCTTGAACTTTTTGTTATTCCATATGAATTTTCTTATTATTTTTTCTAGCTCTAGTGAAGTAATTTCTTTTGAGTTTTAGTAGATTAATTTAGGTTTTATTGTCATTTTTGTTATAATTCACTCAGCCTACCCATAATCACTTGATATTTTGTAAAGAGATTAATTAAATCTGATTTTATTTGTGTGAAAAGTGTTTTGTGGTTATGTTCATATAGTTCTTGACTCTGCCTTGGCAGGTAGACTACGAAATATTTTATAACATCTACAACTGTTTTAAATGGAATTTCTCTTTGTATTTCTTGCTCCTAGACTTTGTTGGTAACATATAAAAATGCTGATGATTTATAGGGATTTTTTTTGTATTCTGCAACTTTGCTAAAGTTGTGAATTGTTGCTAGTGCTTTTTTTAGTTGATACTCTAACGTACTCTAAATATAAAAGCATATGATCTGCAAAGAATGATAATTTGGATCTTTCTTCCCTATTCTAATTCATTTAATCTCTATTTCTTCTTTTATTGCCAAAGCTAACATTTGTAATACAATGTTGAATAATAACTGATACTGGGCAACCTTGTTTCACCCCTGATCTTATTACATACCCATTGCTTTCCCACTGCTGCTTCACTGCTTGTCTGTAGAAGAAGCTTGGTACCCCACACTGTACTAAAAAAAAAAAAAAGACTGCATCTTTTTTTTTGTTAAATTGAATAAAAAGGCAATGTAGGCTCTAGCTATAGTTTCTATACTGAAATAGAGCAGACTGTAAACCCTGAGAAGACTAAAAGCAGATTGTCTCCAGATGACACCCCAAATGGTGAGATAATCTGATCCCCATCAGAAAAGGCTCTCAAAGCAAAAATTTAAAATGTTCCTAAAAAGAACATACAAGAAAAAATGAGGAAAGGAAAGGGAAGCTTGGCAAGAGGGTCTGGATAATACATGCAACTCATTGAAAGATAGAATGGATAAATAAATCAACTCTGTTAAAAACAGAATTAGTAAATTGGAAAAAGAAAATGACTCCTTAAAAATAAAATTAACAAAATGGAAAAAAATTCCATAGAAGAAATCAACACATTTAAAAACTCAATTGAACAATTACAAAAAGAAATGAAAAAAGTAAATGAAAAAAATAATTCATTAAAAATCAGAATAGAACAAATGGAAATGAAGGACTTGTGGAGACAACAAGAATCAGTCAAGCAAAACCAAAAAGATGAAAAAAAAAAGAAAAAACTGTTAAATATGTAGTTGGGAAAACAACAGACCTGGAAAATAGATCTAGGAGAGATATCTAGGGATTATTGGACTCCTTGAAAATCATGATCAAAAAAAAAAAAAAAAAAAGAGCCTAGACACTTTTTCAGGAAATCATAAAGAGAACAGACATTATAGAAACAGAAGGTAAAATAAACATTGAAAGAATTCATTGATCATCTACTGAAAGAGAACAAATCAAAACTCCAAGAAACATGGTTGCTAAATTCCAAAACTATAAGATCAAGGAAACAAAACAACAAGCAGCCAAAAAAATTCATATACAGAGGAGCTACAATAAGGATTATTCAGGATTTAGCAGTGTCCATATTAAAGGATCCAAAGCCTGGGAATCTGATATTCCAAAAGACTAAGGAACTTAGTATGCAGCCAAGAATAAATTAAGCGGTCAAACTGAGCATTTTCCTCCAGGGAAGAAGATGGACATCCAATGAAATAGGTGAATTCCATTTATTTCTGATGATACAAACAGAAGCAAACAAAAAGTATGGCCTCCAAATAAAGGACTCAAGAGAAGAATAAAAAAGTAAAAATAACTCTTAAAAACTATATTTCTGTTATGAATATACATAAAGAGTACATGTATAATTTGGTTTTATTGTTATAATATAAAAAAGGATCTAGAAGTAGAAAGGAAACTGCACCAGAAAAAGGGAAAAATAGAGGTACTACATCTCACAAAGAGGCAAATGAAACCTATTATATCTGAGAGAAAGAAGAGAGGAGGATGAACATAATGTGAATCTTACTCTCATCAGAATTGGCTGAATAAGGAAATATTATACATATTCGGTTTATAGAGAAACTTCTGCCACCTCATTGAAAAGTGGGAGGGGAAAAGCAAAAAGGGAAAAAGTAGACTAAATAAAAGGGAATACAGAAATTGTAAGGGAAAGATAAAAGCAAATGGGAGGGACTCTAAAGGGAGAAGGATCCTAAAGAGGGAGGCCTGCATAAGGCAAGTGGTGCTCATAAGTTTAATAATGGGAGGGGAGTAAGGGGAAAAGGAAAGAGAAAAGCATAATCTGGGTTTAACAAAATGGCAGGGAATAAATAATTAGTAATTTTAACCATAAATGTGAATGGGGTAAACTTCCTCATAAAACAGAGGCAGAAAGCAGACTGCATTAAAGGACAGAATCCTAAAATATCTTGTTTACAAGAAGCACACTTCAAGCAGGCCAATACATACAGAGTTAAGGTAAAAGGCTGGAGCAGAATTTACTATGCTTCATGTGAAGTCAAAAAAGCAGAAGTAGCTATCCTGATCTCAGATCAAGCAAAAGCAAAAACTAATCTAATTAAAAGAGATAAGGAAAGGCATTATATCTTATGAAAAGATAGCATAGATAATGAAGCAAACACTAAACACATATGCACCAAGTAGTATAGCATCTAAAATACTAAAGGAGAAGTTAAGTAAGCTGCAAGAAGAAATAGACAGCAAAACAATAATAGTGGGAGATCTCAACCTTGAACTCTCAGAACTATATATAACTCAAACCACAAAATAAATAAGAAAGAGGTTAAAGAGGTAACTAGAACAATAGAAAAATTAAGTATGATAGATCTTTAGAGAAAACTAAATGGAGACACATAGGAGTACACATAGAACCTATATAAGAACTGACCACATATTAGGAGATAAATACCTCAAATTCAAATGCAGAAAGTCAGAAATAGTAAATGCATCCTTTTCATATCACAATGCAATAAAAATTACATTCAATAAAAAGCCAGGGGAAAATAGACCAAAAGGTAATTGGAAACTAAATAATCTCATCCTAAAGAATGACTGGGTGAAACAGCAAATCATAGACACATTTATTAATTTCACCCAAGAGAATGACAATAATGAGATATCATAACAAAATGTGTGGGATACAGCCAAAGTGGTAATAAGGGGAAATTTTACATTTCTAGAAATCTACTTGCATAGAATGAAGAAAGGGAAAAATCAATGAAGTAGAGAAACCTAAAAAGGAAACACACCTGAAGCAGGGAGACACATGCATATCTACTATGGTTGGAGCAAAATCTACTATGCTTCAGGTGAAGTCACAAAAGCATGAGTAGCCATCCTGATTTCAGATCAAGCAAAAACAAAAATTGATCTAATTAAAAGAGATAAGGAAGGGCACTATATCTTGCTAAAGGGTAGCATAGATAATGAAGCATTATCAATATTAAACATATATGCACCAAGTGTTGTAGCATCTAAATTCTTAAAAGAGAAATTAAGAGAGCTGCAAGAAGAAATAGACAGCAAAACTATAATAGTGGGAGATCTCAACCTTGCACTCTCAGAATTAGATAAATCAAACCACAAAATAAATAAGAAAGAAGGCAAAGAGGCCTCTAGAGGCCTACTTGCATAAAATAGAGAAAGAGAAGGTCAATAAATTGGGCTTGCAACTAAAAATGCTAGAAAAGGAACAAATTTTAAAAACCCAGTCAAATACTAAATTTAAAATTCTAAAAATAAAGGAGAGATCAATAAAATTGAAAAAAAAACTATTGAATTAATTAATAAAACTAAGAGTTGGTTCTATGAAAAAACCAAGAAAATATACAAACCCTTAGTAAATCTGATTAAAAAAGGGAACAGGAAAATCAAATATTTAGTCTTAAAAATAAAAAGGGAGAACTTGCCACTAATGAAGAGGAAATTAGAGCAATAATTAGGAATTACTCTGCTCAACTTTATGTCAATAAATTCAATAACTTAAATGGGAGAATACCTTCAAAAATATAGCTTGCCCAGATTAACAGAAGAAGAAGTAAATAATCTAAACAATCCCATTTTAGAAAAAGAAATAGAACATCTAAATTGTCAAGTGACCCCATTCAATATGAAAATTTGTACACATGCTTTTAAAATATTTGTGTTTTTTGTTATTCTAAACTTGAAAAAATCTACAAATATAAACATTTCCATATACAAAGAAGAAAAGATGAGAGTTATATTTGAAATCGCAAACCTTTATTACATACAGCTTTTGCCCTTGTATTTCCTTCTGTTCTCTTCTGTATACAAACACTTTAAATGGCCAAAAGAGATATTTATTCAAGCCATCATTTTAATTTGACATAGTTTAAAACTTCACAATACCAGATATATGCTCAGGTCTGTTTTCCTTTGGAATTAGAATCACATCATAACTGTGCATATTGTGTGTCTCTCCCATGCTTAGTGCTGTTGGGGTTGGATGGGTTTTTGCAGGATTGTGAAGTATATCGCTTATGACAGTTGCATATTTTTCCTTTATTCCTTCTCCACAACAGTGAATAAACATTGCACTTATTCTGCATCTCACTTTTATCTGAAGATCTTAAAGAGATTTAAACATATTAGTGAAGCTAACTTGACTACAGGACTGGTTATTAAACTCTTATGGATTTAGCTGGGTGGTAGTCTATGAAAAACTGCTCAAGTTCCATTACTAATCTCCTGAGTAAAAAGCTAAAGCAGTTAAAGGAACGAGGCAAAATCTGAAAATGTCTTTCTTTGGTATTTTACATCCAATATACTATTAAAAAGTCAAATATATTGTATATTGTCCCACAATGAGGGGAAAGTAATTAGGGCTTAGACCTGAGTGTAAAAGACTAGAGGGTATAAAATTTTTAGTTTACATTTTTCATAATAGTTAGATTTACATTTTGAAAATATTTTCATTCCTTTGGCAGCCTAAAATATAGTATGCAACAATAAGTAGTAAAAGTAACAAACTACTAGGTAGTATATTTCCTTTCCACTTGAAGCCAACATACAACTGCATTCTTCCTTAGTCTGATACCACTGTTTTCCTTCTTGACTTTGGCCACTTTAATGTGAGTTTTGTCATATGTTCATTCTCTCAGAAAGAATCTATATTAGTTTCCCTACCTTGGCTGATAGAAGACTGTATCTAGTGCTATTTGTCTCATGCATAGTTTGTGATTGTTAATGTCAACACAAAAAATTGCTAGATCCAACCCTATTTCCTACACATATTTCTTAATTATTAAACCTATTGAAGGATGGATAGCTGGATATGTCAATGGATATGTGTGTATGAATATTAAATAAATTTTTCTGAAATTGATGACTTAACTTGATGGAACTTTCTTAGAAAGTAACTGATTGAGTTTATATTAATAGTTTGATGTTTTAACATTAGAAACCCTGATTTTTAATTCAGATGGTAATTTTTGAGACTAAAATTCATTCTTTTCAATTTATGTAGCTTCTACAACTGAGAATATGTGTCATTTTAAGATATGAACATTTTATTTTTGCCTTTTATGAAGAATTAGCACCATTTCATTTAAATTTTTGGAACAGACGTTTCATATATTTTGACCTACAAAAGAGAAATGTCTTCTACAACTGAATGTCTGGCTATATAACTAACAGCAAATTCTACTATGTTACTTTTATTTGATTAATAATAAAAACAAAGTGCAGAACAATTCATACCAATATGTGTAAATCTGGAAAAAATTTCCACATGTCTTGTAATCATCAGTAAATTAAAAAAAAATCATTGTAAACTGATTTGACATTTTTAAAATACTATGTTCTTTATTGGAATTGTTTTTTTTCTTTTTTAATGAAAAATATTAAAGTTATTGAGCCTGATTATTACCAAAATTAAGAATAAGAATGTTCTAGAAGGCACACAGAAAAACATGTAAGTTATTACTGCAGATGTCCTAGCAAAGATTAGAAAGCTTAATTTTAGTTTATTATTCCAATGGGAATGCACTGTAGTTCATTAGAAAAAGTGCTGCCTTAGGAATGAGAAAAATTGAGTTCATACTGAGAGAAATAACCTGCTTTTCCTATATTCATGACCAGTGATTGATGTTAAGTTTTTCTCCTATTTTCTCATTCAGAAATAAATTCATGTAGGTTATTCAACCAGTTTCTAAAACAAACGAATAAACAAAAAAACCCACAGAGAGAAATAAGTGGGATAATGCATTGTTGTTGGAGTTGCAAAATGGTTAAACCATTGTGGAAAACAATTTGGAACAATGACTAAAAGGCTATAAAACTATGCATACACTTTGATTATTCTGAGGAAATCATAAAGGAGGGGGAAAAGACATACATGTGCAAAAGTATTTGTATCAAAAAATTGAAAAATGAGTAGATGCTCGTCAATTGGGGAATGCTTTAACAAGTTGTGGTATATGAAGTTAAAGAAATATTTTTTTCTAAAAAGTGATGAACAAGCTGATTTTAGAAAAGCCTGGAAAGATTTATATGAATGGATGCTGAATGTAATAAGCAGTAACAGGAATATTGCACACAGTAATAGCAAGAATGTGCAATGATCAAATATGAAAGATTTGGTTCTTCTCAGAGGTTCAGTGATCCAAGGCAATCCCAATAGACTTTGAATAGAAAATGTCATAGGCAGCCAGAAAAAGAACTTGGGAAATTGAATCCAAATCAATACATGGTACTTCTTTTTTGTTTGTTTGTTTGTTTTTCTCTCCCATGGGTTTTCTATTTTGTTCTGATTTTTCTCTCCTAACATGGTTCATGAAATAAATGTGCATTAAAAGTAAAAGCAAACAAACAAACAAACAAGAAGAAGAAGAAGAACAACAACAACAACAGCAACAAAAAACTATAATGTATGAACCTCAACCACAGGGAAATTACATACTAATAGGTAGAGAATCAGAAATGGAAACATACTATTGTGTGTTATTTTCTTACTTTATCGTCTGTATTTTTACATCACATCGGTTTTTGAATAGATTTTATCCCAATGCACTCCATTATTCAGAGGAATAATATCTTATGACAAAGATTTAAATGGAAAAGTTTGGAGAAAAATTTTAAATAGAATTTTTTTTTCTAATTACATTAAAGGTAGTTTTTTTTTTCTTTTTTCCCCTTTAGTTTTTTTTTTTTTTTTTTTGGATTTTTAGTTTTCAAAACATATGCATAGACAATTATTCAACATTTGACCTTGCACAACCTTGTGTTCCAATTTCCTTCCTACCCCCACCCATTCTCCTACCTGGCAGGTAGTTCAATATATGTTAAACATGGTAGAAATCTATGTTAAATCCAATATATGCATACATATTTATACAGTTATCTTGCCACACAAGAAGAATCAAAACAAACCAGAAGAAAAAATGAGAAGCAAAATAAAATTCAAGCACACAACAATAAAAAGACTGGAAATTCTCTATTGTGAACCAAACTTATTTCCCATAGTACTCGCTCTGGGTGTAGATGGCTCTCTTCATCACTCCACAATTGGAACTGGTTTGAATCATTTCATTGTTGAAGAGAGCCACATCCCTCAGAATTGATCATTGTATTATCTTGCTGTTGCCATGTATAATGTTCTCCTGGTTCTGCTCATTTCATGTATCATCAGTTCATATAAGTATCTATAATACTCTCTAAAATCCTCCTGCTGATCATTTCTTATAGAATAAAAATACTTAATAACATTCATATGCCATAACTTATTCAGTCATTCTCCAATTTATGGGCATCCATTCAGTTTCCAATTTCTTGCCACTACAAAAAGGGCTGCCACAAACATTTTTGCACATGTGGGTCCCTTTCCCTCTTTTAAGATTTCTTTGGGATATAAGCCCACTAGAAACATTGCTGGGTCAAAGGGTATGCAAATTTGATAACTCTTTGAACATAGTTCTAAATTGCTCTCCAGAATAGTTGGATCTGTTCACAGTTTCACCAACAATGTATCAGTGTCCCAGTTTTCCCACATCCCTCCATCATTTGTCATTATCTTTTCCTGTCATCTTAGTCAAACTGAAAGGTGTGTAGTGGTTTCTCAGAGTTGTCTTAATTTCATTTCTCTGATCAATAGTGAGTTAGATCACCTTTTAATATGACTAGAAATGGTTTCAACATCTTCATCTGAAAACTGTCTGTTCATATCCTTTGACCATTTATCAAATGGAGAGTGGCTTAAATTCTTATAAATTTATGTCAATTCTCTACATATTATAGAAATGAGGCCTTTATCAGAACCTTTGAATGTAAAACTATTTTCCTAGTTTACTTTCCTTCTAATCCTGTCTGTATTAGTTTTGTTTGTACAAAAACTTTTTGACTTAATATAATCAAAATTATTTTGGAATCAATAATGGTCTCCAGTTCTTCTTTGGTCACAAATGCCTTAATTCTCCACAGATATGAGAGGTAAACTGTCCTATGTTCTTCTAATTCTTTATGTCCAGATCATGAACCTATTTCAACCTTATCTTGGTATGCATTGTTAGGTGTGAGTCATTGGCTAGTTTCTGCCATACTAGTTTCCAATTTTCCCAGCAGTTTTTGTCAAATAGTGAATTCTTATCCCAAAGGCTGGAGTCTTTAGGTTTTTCAACACTAATTTACAATAGTCACTGAATATTTTGTCCTATGAATGTAACCTATTTTACTGATTGACTACTACTTCTTAGCCAGTACCACATGGTTTTGATGATGGCTACCTTAAAATATAGTTTTAGAACTAGTACAGCTAGGCCAACTCCATTAGAATATTTTTCATCAATTTCCTTGAAATTCTTGACCTTTTGTTCTTTCAGATAAATTTTGTTGTTATTTTTAGGAGGTCTATAAAATAGTTTCTTGGGAGTTTGATTGGTATAGCACTAAATAAATAGATTAGTTTAGATAGGATTGTTATTATATTCACTCAACCTATTCCGCACTTATCTGTGTGAAAAGTGTTTTGTATCTGTGTTCATATAGTTCCTGACTTTCCTTTGGTAAATAGATTCCCAAATATTTTATACTATTGACAGTTATATTTTAAATGGAATTTCTCTTTGTGTTGCTTGCTGTTGGACATTGTTGGTGATGTATAAAAATGCTAATGATTTATGTGGATTTATTTTATATCCTGCAATTTTGCTAATATTGTGATTCTAGTAGTTTTTTTAGTTGATCTCTAGGGTTTTCTATGTATACCATCATTATCAACTGCAAAGAATGATAATTTATCCTAATTACCTACTCTAATTTCTTTAATCTATTTTTCCTTCTCTTACTGCAAAAGCTAGCATTTCTGATAAAATCAAAGATATGTAAAGGTAGTTTTCAACACTCATTTTTTTTCATTTTTTTATTATAACTTTTTATTGACAGAGCCCATGCCTGGGTATTTTTTTTTACAACATTATCCTTGCACTCATTTCTGTTCCAACCTTTCCCCTCCCTCCTTTCATCCCCTAAAAAAATGAGTGCAGAAAATACTTCATTGAAAATCAGAATCAAACAAACAGAATTGAATTACTCGAGGAGACACCAAGAGTCAGTAAAGCAAAACCAAAAAAAAAAAAAAAAATGAAACAATGGAAAAAAAATTTCAAATACTTTCTTAGGAAAACAACAGTCCTGGAAAATAGATTTAGGAGAGACATCTGAGAATTATTGGACTCCCTGAAAAAATATGACAAAAAGAGTCTGGACACAATTTTCCAAAGAGAACTACCCAGAAGTTATAAAAACAGAGGGTAAAAAGAAATTGAAAAATTCATCAATCACCTACTGAAAGGTATCTTAAAATAAAATAAAAAAAAACAAGAAATATAGTGGCCAAATGGCAGAAGTGTCAAGACAAGGAAAAAATACTGCAAGCTGCTAAAAAAACATCAATTCAAATACAGAGGAGCCCCAATAAGGATTATTCAGGATCCAGCAGTGTCCACATTAAAGGATCAAAGGGCCTGGAATATGATATTCCAAAAAGCTAAGGAACTTGGTATGCAGCCAAAAATAACTTACCCATCCAAAATGAGCATCTTTTTCCAGAGAAGAAGATGGACATTCAATGAAATAAGTGAATTTCACCTATTTTTGATGAAAAAAACTGGAACTTAACAAAAAGTTTGATCTACAAATATAGAACTAAAGAGAAACCTAAAAAGGTAAAAAGAAATCTTGGGAACTATATTTCTGCTATAAAGATACATAAAGAGACTTCAGGCCATGATGGCAGAGAGGAGGCACAAAGCTGTGTAAGCTCGCCGTTTTCTCTCAGAATCCATCTCATTCCAAGCCTCTGAATTAATGCTTGACTGAAAAAAAAAACCCCACAAATAGTTACCAAGAGAAGACATCCTTGAGATTCGACAGGAAAGGTCTATATTTGCTCTAGGGCGGGGACAATTTTAGATCAGGCACAAGCTGAGGACAGCAGCAGCCAGTGCCTAGGAGACAGCTCAAAGCCTAGCAGACGGGAGTGGGGGTGGGGTGTGATATCAGCCATCTCTGCAAGGAGAGCTTTGCTACAGGATTGGATACTTTGCCCTGGCAGCAAGTCAGTAGCCCAGCAGAGAAGCTAAAACACTGGGGGTGAAGAATAAAACCCCAAACAGCTGGAGTTTTTCAGGACCTGGCCACCCCTCCCCCACAGTGTCTCAGCATGCTCTCAGAGTCTCTGAGCACAGGCCCAGCACAGACCTGCTAGTGCCTTGATGCTGACCCCTACCCTCCCCCACCAGGAGTCTGCAGAGGAAGTTCTGTAACACCACCTAGCCCCTCCCCCAAAAAAAGGAGATTCCATTTGGGTTTTTTTTTCTTTTTTTCTTTGCTAGTTTGTCTCTGATTCTTCTCTGACAAAATGAGCAAAAAATTGAAAAGGACCTTAACGATTGACAGCTTTTATATGGATAGAGAGCAGACTCTAAACCCTGAGGAGACTAAAAACAGACTGTCTCCAGGTGAATCCCCACAGGAGGAAATCATCTGTTCCTCAGCACAGATGAATCTCATAGAAGAAATTTAAAAAGCTCTCACAAGAGAGCTAGAAGATAAATAAGAAAAGGAGAGGGAGACTTGGCAAGAGAGTCTGGATAAGTCATCCCACTCACTTAAAGACAGGGTGGATAAAGAAATCAAATACTTGAAAAACAGGATTAGTGAACTGAAAACAGAAAATAACTCTCTAAAAATAAAATTGGCAAAATGGAAAAAAAAATTCCATAGAACAAAACAACACAATTGGACAATTAGAAAAAGATATAAAAAAGTGAGTGAAGAAAACACTTCATTGAAAATCAGAATCGAACAAATGGAACTGAATGACTCGAGGAGACAACAAGAATCAGTCAAGCAAAACCAAAGAAATCAAACAATGGAGAAAAATGTGAAATACTATCTTGGGAAAACAGCAGACATAGAAAATAGGTCTAGGAGAGACAATCTGAGAATTATTAGACACTCAGAAAAATATGATGAAAAAAATGGACACTATTTTCCAGGGAATTATAAAAGAGAACTGCCCAGAAGTCATAGAAACAGAGGGCAAATAGACGTTGAAAGAATTCATTGATCACTTACTGAAAGGGACCCTAAAATCAAAACACCAAGAAATATAGTGGCCTAATGCCAGAACCCTCAAACGAAGGAAAAAATACTCCAAGCGGCTAGAAAAGCCCAATTCAAATATAGAGAAACTACAATAAGGATCACCCAGGATCTAGCAGCATCCACATTAAAATATCAAAGAGCCTGGAATATGATATTCCGAAAGGCTAAGGAACTTAGTATGCAACCAAAAATCACTTACCCAGCCAGAATGAGCATCTTTTTTCCAGGGAAGAAGATGGTCATTCAGTAAAATAAGCGAATTTCACCTAGTTTTGATGAAAAAACCAGAACTTAACAAAAAGTTTGATCTACAAATATAGAACTCAAGAGAAACCTAAAAAGGTAAAAAGAAATCTTGGGAACTATATTTCTGCTGTTAAGATGTATTAACAATACATGTATACCTTGTTCTAGAAACTAGAGGTGGAAAGGACATTGTACCAAAAAAAGGGTAAAATAGGGGTACTACATCTAATGGAAAGGCAAAGAAACCTATTATATGTGAGAGAAAGTATGGAGGGGGATGAATATAGTGGGTATCTTACTGCTATCAGAATTGGCTTTAAGAGAAAAATTATAGACATATTCAATTTATGGGGAAACTTCTCCCACCTCATTGAAAAGTGAGAAGGGAAAAGTGAAAAGGGAAAAGTGAAAAGGGGAGGAATAAGCTAAACAGAAGGGAATATGGAAACTTTGAGGGAAAGGAGTAAGATAGGGGGAGGAACTCTAAGATGGGGGGAATACTAAAAAGGGAGTGCTGTGAGAAGCAAGTGGTGCTCATAAGTTTAATACTGGGAAGGGGGATAAGGGGGAAAGAAGGGAGAAAAGCATAAACAGGGGTTAACAAGATGGCAAGTAATACAGAATTGGTCATTTTAACCATAAATGTGAATAGGTTAAACTCCCCCATAAAGAAGAAGCGGTTAGCAGAATGGATTAAAAGCCAGAATCTTACAATATGTTATGTAGAGGAAACACACCTGAAGCAGGGAGATACATGCAGAGTAAAGGTAAAAGGTTGGAACAAAATCTACTATGCTTTAAGTGAAGTCAAAAAATCAGGGGTAGCCATCCTGATCTCAGATAAAGCAAAAACAAAAATTGATCCAATTAAAAGAGATAAGGAAGGGCACCATATCTTGCTAAAGGGTAGCATAGTTAATGAAGCATTAACAATATTAAGCATATATGCACCAAATGGTGTAGCATCTACATTCTTAAAAGAGAATTTAAGAGAGCAGCAAGAAGAAATAGAAAGCAAAACTATAATGGTGGGAGAACTCAACCTTGCACTCTCAGAATTAGATAAATCAAACTACAAAATAAATAACAAAGAAATCAAAGAGGTAAATAGAATACTAGAAAAGTTAGATATGATAGATCTCTGGAGAAAATGAAATGGAGATAGAAAGGAGTACACTTTCTTTTCAGCAGTTCATGGAACCTATACAAAAATCGACCATATATTAGGACATAAAAACCTCAAACTCAAATGCAGTAAGAGAGAAATAGTAAATGCATCCTTTTCAGACCACAATGCAATAAAAATTACATTCAACAAAAAGCCAGAGGAAAGTAGACCAAAAAATAATTGTAAACTAAATAATCTCATACTAAAGAATGATTGGGTGAAACAGCTAATCATAGATATAATTAATAACTTCACCCAAGCAAATGACAATAATGAGACATCATACCAAAATGTTTGGGATGCAGCCAAAGTGGTAATAAGTGGGAATTTCAGATCTCTAGAAGCCTACTTGCATAAAATAGAGAAAAAGAAGGTCAATGAATTGGGCTTGCAAGTAAAAATGCTAGAAAATTAACAAATTAAAAACCCCCACTCAAACACTAAACTTGAAATTCTAAAAATAAAAGGAGAGATCAATAAAATTGAAAGTAAAAAAGCTATTGAATTAATTAATAAAACTAAGAGTTGGTTCTATGAAAAAAACAACAAAATAGACAAACCCTTAGTAAATCTGATTTTAAAAAGGAAAGAGGAAAATCAAATTGTTAGTCTTAAAAATGTAAAGGGAGAACTCACCACTAACGAAGAAGAAATTAGAGCAATAATTAGGAATTACTTTGCCCAAATTTATGCCAATAAATTTGACACCTTAAATGAAATGGAAGAATACCTTCAAAAATATATCTTGCCCAGATAAACAGAGGAAGAAGCAAATATCCTAAATACATTGTAGAAAAAGAAATAGAACAAGCTATTAACCAACTCCCTAAGAAAAAATCCCCAGAACCAGATGGATTTACATGCAAATTCTACCAAACATTTAAAGAACAATTAACTCCAATGCTATATAAATTATTTGAAAAAATAGGGATTAAAAGACTCCTAACAAACTCCTTTTACGACACAGATATAGTACTGATACCTAAACCAGGTAGGCTGAAAACAGAGAAAGAAAATTATAGACCAATCTCCCTAATGAATATCGCTGCTAAAATCTTAAACAAAATATTAGCAAAAAGATTACAGAAAATCATCCCCAGGATAATACACAATGACCAAGGAGGATTTATACCAGGAATGCAGGGCTGGTTCAATATTAGGAAAACTATTAGCATAATTGACTATATCAATAACCAAACTAACAAAAAACATATGATCATCTCAATAGATGCAGAAAAAGCATTTGATAAAATCCAACATCCATTCCTAATAAAAACACTTGAGAGTATAGGAATAAATGGACTTTTTCTTAAAATAGTCAGGAGCATATATTTTAAACTGTCAGTAAGGATTATATGCAATGGGGAAAAATTAGAACTTTTCCCAATAAGATCTGGAGTGAAGCAAGGTTGCCCAGTATCACCATTATTATTCAATATTGTATTAGAAATGCTAGCCTCGGCAATAAGAGTCAAGAAAGAGATTAAAGGAATTAGAGTAGGCAATGAGGAAATCATACTATCACTCTTTGCAGATATGATGGTATACTTAGAGAACTTCAGAGATTCTACTAAAAAGCTATTAGAAATAATTCATAACTTTAGCAAAGTTGCAGGGTATAAAATAAATCCCCATAATTCCTCAGCATTTTTATACATCACCAACAAAATCCAACAAGAGATACAAAGAGAAATTCCATTCAAAATAACTGTCGACAGCATAAAATATTTGGAAATCTACTACCAAAGGAAAGTCAGAAATTATTTGAGCAAAATTACAAAAAAACTTTTCACAGAAATAAAGTCAGACTTAAATAACTGGAAAAATATTAAGTGTTCTTGGATAGGCCGAGCGAATATAATAAAGATGACAATACTCCCTAAACTAATCTATTTATTTACTGCTATACCAATCTGACTTCCAAGAAAATATTTTAATAATCTAGAAAAAATAACAACAAAATTCATATGTAATAATAAAAGGTAGAGAATTTCAAGGGAATTAATGGAAAAAAAATCAAATGAAGGTGGCCTAGCTGTACCTGATCTAAAACTATATTATAAAGCAGCAGTCACCAAAACTGTTTAGTATTGGCTAAGAAATATATTAGTTGATCAGTGGAACAGGTAAGGTTCACAAGACGGAATAGTCACCTATAGCAATCTAGTGTTTGACAAACCCAAAGATCCTAACTTTTAGGATAAGAATTCATTATTTGACAAAAACTGCTGGGATAAATGGAAATTAGTATGGCAGATATTAGGCATGGACTCACACTTAACACCATATACCAAGATAAGATCAAAATGGGTTCATGATTTAGGCATAAAGAATGAGATCATAAATAAATTAGAGGAACATAGGTTAGTTTATCTCTCAGCCTTGTGGAGGAGGAAGAAATTTGCGACCAAAGATGAACTAGAAACCATTTCTGATCACAAAATAGAAAATTTTGATTATATCAAATTATAAAGCCTTTGTAGAAACAAAACTAATGCAAACAAGATTAGAAGGGAGTAACAAACTGGGAAAACATCTTCACAGTTAAAGGTTCTGATAAAGGCCTCATTTCCAAAATATATAGAGAATTGACTATAATTTATAAGAAATCAAGCCATTCGCCAATTGATAAATGGTCAAAGGATATGAACAAACAATTTTCAGATGATGAAATTGAAATTATTACCACTCATATGAAAGGGTGTTCCAAATCACTATTGATCAGAGAAATGCAAATTAAGACAACTCTGAGATACCACTACACACCTGTCAGATGGGGTAAGATGACAGGAAAACATAATGATGAATGTTGGAGGGGATGAAGGAAAACTGGGAAACTGATGAATTGTTGGTGGAGTTGTGAATGACTCCAACCATTCTGTAGAGCAATCTGGAATTATGCCCAAAAAGTTATCAAACTGTGCATATCCTTTTATCTAGTAGTGCTACTACTGGGCTTATACCCCAAGATGATACTAAAGAAGGGAAAGGGACCAGTATGTGCCAAAATATTTGTGGCAGCCCTGTTTAATAGTGGCTAGAAACTGGAAAATGAAAGGATGTCCATCAATTGGAGAATGGTTAGGTAAATTGTGGTATATGAATGTTATGGAATATTATTGTTCTGTAAGAAATGACAAGCAGGATGAATACAGAGAGGCTTGGAGAAACTTACATGAACTGATGCTGAGTGAAATGAGTAGAACCAGGAGATCATTATATACTTCAACAATGATACTGTATAAAGATGTGTTTTTATGGAAGTGGATTTCTTTGACAAACAGACCTAATTCAGTTTCAGTTGATCAAGGAGACAGAAGCAGCTGCACCCAAAGAAAGAACACTGGAAAATGAGTTTAAACTTTTTGCATTTTTTGTTTTTCTTCCTGGGTTATTTTTGCCTTCTGAATCCATTGTGCAACAAGAGAACTGTTTGGTTCTGCACACATATATTTTATCTAGGATATACTGCGACATGTTCAACATATATAGGACTGCTTGCCATCTAGGGGAGGGGATGGAGGGAGAGAGGGGAAACATCGGAACAGAAGTGAGTGTAAGGAATAATGTTGTAAATAATTATCCTGGTATGGGTTCTGTCAATAAAAAGTTATTATAATAAAAAAGACGTATAAAGAACACATGCATACTTTGTTTTAGAAACTAGAGGTGGAAAGGAAATTTTACCTGCAAAAGGGCAAAGTGGGGATACTACATGTCACAAAGAGGCAAAGGAAACCTATAATATCTGAGGGAAAGAATGGAGGGGGGTGGACATAGTGTATATCTTACTGCCATCAGAATTGACTTAAAGAGAAAAATAAAGAGACATATTTGATTTATGGTGAAACTTTCCCCACCTAATTGAAAAGTGGAAAGGGTAAAGTGAAAAGGAAAGGAGTAAGCTCAGTGGAAGGGAATACGGAAATTGTGAGAAAAAGGAATAAGATAGGGGGAAGAACTCTAAGGTGGGGTGAGGGATACTAAAAAGGGAGGGCTGTGAGAAGCAAGTGGTGCTTATAAGTTTAATACTCAGGAGGGGAATAAGGGGAAAGGAAAGGAGAAAAGCATAAGCAGGGCTTAAAAAGATGGCAAGTAATACAAAATTGGTAAATTTAACCATAAACTCCCCCATAAAAAGGAAGAGCTTAGCAGACTGGATTAAAAGCCAGAATCCTATAATATGTGTTTAAAGAAGACACACCTGAAACAGGGTGATACATACAGATTACATACATACAGATATATACATAAAGATTAAAGGTTGGAGCAGAATCCAATATGCTTCAGGTGAAGTAAAAAAAAAAAAAAAAAATAGTAGGGTTAGCAATCCTGGCCTTAGATCAAGCAAAAGCAAAAATTAATCTAATTAAAAGAGATAAGGAAGGGTACTATATCTTGCTGAAAGGTAGCATAGATAATGAAGCAATATCAATATTAAACATATATGAACCAAGTAGTGTAGCATTTAAATTCTTAAAAGATAAATTAAGAGAACTGTAAGAAGAAATAGACAGCAAAACTATAATAGTGGGAGATCTCAACCTTGCACTCTCAGAATTAGATAAATCAAACCACAAAATAAATACGAAAGAAGTCAAAGAGATAAATAGAAAAGTTAGGTATGATAGATCTTTGGAGAAAATTAAATGGAGACAGAAAGGAGTACACTTTCTTCTCAGCAGTTTATGGAATCTATAAAAAAACTGACCATACATTAGGACATAAAAACCTCAAACTCAAATGTAGTAAGGCAGAAATAGTAAATGCATCCTTTTCAGACCATGATGCATGAAAATTACATATAATAAAAAGCCTGGGGAAAATAGACCAAAACATAATTGGAAACTAAATAATCTCATACTAAAGAATGATTGGATGAAACAGCAAATCACAAACATGGTACTACCAGGCTTCTACCCCAAAGAGATACTAAAAAAGGGAAAGGGACCTGCATGTGCCAAAATGTTTGTGCCAGCCCTTTTTATAGTGGCTAGAAAATGGAAAATGAATTGATACCCCTCAATTGGAGAATGGTTGGGTAAATTATGGTATATGAATGTTATGGAATATTATGGTTCTGTAAGAAATGACCAGCAGGATGAATACAAAGAGGCTTGGAGAGACTTACCTGAACTGATGCTAAGTGAAATGAGAAGAACCAAGAGATCATTATATACTTCAACAACGATACTGCATTAGGATGTATTCTGATGGAAGTGGATATCTTCAACAAAGAGAAGACCTAATTCAGTTCCAGTTGACCAATGATGGACAGAATTAGCTAAAACTTAGCTTAAAAGAAATCTTTCTCAAACCCTTTGATCTATATTAGTGATTTCCTATTTATCATGTGTATATCTTGTTTGTATATATTGGTTGGATGTCTCCAGCCTCCCCCCAACGTTATATTATTAACTCCTTGAGATTATTAGGTCCTTCTGTCTCATTTTGTATTCCTTAGGCTGAACAAAGCAAATGATATACTATAAATATTTCGCTGATTACAGGTGTAATGGTCAACATAAAGAAAATGATGAGTTACTCATGGATATTCTATGAATGAGGTGATTTATCGCATACAAGTTCAGAACATATTTCAAAATGCTATTCAAAAGCTGTTAAAATACCGAAACTAAAATTTTGTAGATGATACAAGATTGTTAAGAAGAGCTAATATATTTAATGAAAGTTTAATTTGGATACAAAATATCTTTATAAGTTAGAGCATAGGCTGAAGTTAATAACATAACAGAAAATTTAAATATATGTAGTTGAAGAGAGCCAGAACTCTGGAGAAATATGCTTCTAACAAGTGTTAATTCGGGGGCGGAGCCAAGATGGCGGAGAAGACACAGGCGACTTTCTAAGCTCTTCTCTTACCCTCTTTATCAATATTATATCAAGCCTCAAAAATAGTCTTGACTGCTACAATTCGTAAAGATAAGAAGTAGAACAACTCACCGGCCGAAGAAAATCTGCAGTCTTGCCAAAAAAGGTTGGTTCCAGGGCCAGGGGGGAGATCAGCACAGACAGGGAGAGAAATTAAGTTTTGAGGAGAGTCTCAAACCAAAAGTGAAAGCACAGATCTCAGCACAAGCTCCCAGCCCCAACCCACAGCATGGGGCTTTTCCTTGGGGCAGTTGTAATCCTGCATGGCAGGAGGACACAGCCCCGGTTAGCCTCCAATCTGCACAGTGGGGAGCTTGGCTTGGGGCCACAGAGCTTTTCCAGGGCCGATTTGCATCGGGCAGAGACACTGGGGCAGAGTTCAGGGCAGTCTGCGGTCTGCGTTCAGCTGCTAATACTCACAGTCCCACAAGAGGCTCTGGCCTGGGGCAGTGACACTTTCACCCCTTAGTCTCTAGCCGAGGGCAATTGCTAACCCACCCAGCCCAACTGGGCACTTTGATAGCTCTGCCAGTGCTGAATCCACTTCCTGTTGGGGGAAGGGAAAACTCTCACTCAGAGCACTCCCATACCTCAGAGCCAGAAATCGGTTTACATCTTTCCTGCTCTGCAGAGAAGCTGCAACCCCTTGCTAGGAGACATACCCTAAAGGCTTTTAAAACATGAATAAAAAGATGAAAAGAACAATCGACAGCTTCTATGCAGAAAAAGAGCAGCTCAGCAAACCTGAAGAGACCTCAAACAGCAAACATGCATCACACTGTCCTCCTTTACATGATGCTCTCATAGAAGAGACCATTAAAAGTCTCAAAAGACAGTTAGAAGATAAAGGGGGAAAGGAAAGAGAAGCCTTACAAGAGAGCAACAACTTCCTGAAATACGAACTGGAAAAAGTAAAAAAATCTCAGGAAAGTAAGAATTGTGAATTGGAAAAAATAAAGAATTCACTAGAAAGTAGTATTTGTAAATTGGAAAGACAAAGAACTCAGCAAGAAAGTAGGATCCGTGAATTGAAAAGACAAAGAACACGCAAGAAAGTAGGATCTGTGAATTGGAAAAAGAAAATAATCTACTAAAAAAAAAAAAAAAAAAAAATTAGTGAAATGGAAAAAATTCCACAGACCAAAACAATACATTTAAAAACCTCAATTGGACAATATACAGAAAGAAGTAAAAAGCTAATGAAGAAAATAATTTTAAAATTAGAACTGAACAAATAGAAACTAATGATTCATTGAGACAGCAAGAATCAGTCAAGCAAAAACAAAAATGACAAACTGGAAAAACCATGAATTATCTACTTGCAAAACGACAGACTTGGAAAATAGATCTAGGAGAGATAATCTGAGGATTATTGGACTTTCTGAAAACTATGATGAAAAAAGAGCCTAGATACTATTTTACAAGAAATCATCAAAGAGAACTGCCCAGATGTAATAGAATCAGAAGGTAAAATAGGCATTGAAAGAATTCATCGAACACCTTCTGAAAGAAACCCTCAAAATAAAAACCCAAGGAATATTGTGCCAAATTTCAGAACTATCAGATTAAGGAAAAAATTTTACAAGCAGCAAAAAAAAAAACATTTAAATACCAAGGTGCCACAATAAGGATCACCCAAGATCTGGCTGCCTCTACATTAAAGGAAAGAAGGGCCTGGAATATGATATTCCGAAAGGCACAAGAACTTGGGATGCAGCCAGAATAAACTACCAGCTAAGCTGAGCATTTTCTTCCAGGGAAGAAGATGGACATTTAATGAAACAAATGAATTCCATTTGTTTCTGAAGAAAACCAGAACTAAACAAAAATTTGATCTCCAAGCATAGAACTCAAGAGATGCAGAAAAGGTAAAAATAACTCTTGAGAATTGTATTCTGTTGTGGATATACAAAAAGAATACATGTATAATTTGATTGTACTGGATATAACATACAAAGAATGGAAAAGGGATGATGGCAAAATAAGGTGGGAAGGAGGGATAAAGAGAAACCACATCCCACAAAAAAGGTTAAGGAAGCTTATCATATCTGAGGGAATTTAGAGAGGGGGAGGAACATTGTGTGAATCTTACTCTAATCAGAGTTGGCTCAAAGAAAAAATAATTGACATTGGTTTTAGAGAAATTCTCTCTGCCTCATTAAAAACGGGAGAGAGGAAAAGGAAAAGAAAAAGATAATAAGGAAGGAAGGGGAAAAGACTCAAAGGGGTGAGGGAGGGATTATAAAGAGGATAAGTATCATGATACAAGAGGGGTACATAAGTTTAAAAGGGGAAAGAGGATTGGGGAGGCAAGAATAAGTAAAGCATAATCTGGGGTTATTAGGATGGCAGGAAATACAGATTTAGTAATTCTAACCGTAAATGTAAATGGATGAACTCCCCATAAAGAGGAGGCAGATAGCAGACTGGATCAAATGTCAGAACCCCACAATATGTTGTTTACAAGAAACACATTTAAAGCAGGAGATACATATAGAGTAAAGGTAAAAGGCTGGAGCAAAATCTATTATGCTTCAGGTGAAGTCAAAAGCAGGGTAGCCATCCTTATCTCAGATCAAGCAAAAGTAAAATTGATCTAATTAAAAGAGATAAGGAAGGAAACTACATCCTGCTAAAGGGTAGCATAAACAACGAAGCAATATCAATATTAAACATATATGCACTAAGTGATGGCACTCAACTTCCTAAAAGAGAAGTTAAGAGAGTTACAAAAAGAATAGACAACAAAACTGGTAATAGTAGGAGATCTCAACCTTGACACTCTCAGAATTAGACAAACAAACCACAAAACAAATAAGAAAGAAATTAAAGAAGTAAATAGATTATTAGAAAAATTAGGTATGTTGGATCTTTGGAGAAAATTGAATGGAGATAGAAGGAATATACTTTCTTCTCAGCAGTTCATGGAACCTATTCAAAATTGACCATATATTAGGACATAAAGACCTCAAAATTAAATGCAAGAAAGCAGAAATAGTAAATGCTTTCTTTCAGATCATGATGCAATAAAACTACATTCAACAAAAAGTTAGGGGAAATATACCAAAAAGTAATTGGAAACTAAACAATCTCATCTGAAAGAATGATTGGGTGAAGCAGCAAATTATAGATACAATTAATAATTTCACTCAAGATGATGACAATGATGAGACATCATACCAAAATTTGTGGGATGCAGCCAAAACGATAATAAGAGGGAATTTTATATCCTTAGAGGCTTACTTGAATAAAACAGAGAAAGAAAAGTTTAATGAATTGGGCTTGGAACTAAAAAAAAACTAAAAAAAGACCAAATTAAAAACCCCCAATCAAATACTAAATTGGAAATTCTAAAATTAAAAGGAGAAATTAAAAATATTGAAAGTAAAAAAACTATTGAACTAATTAATAAAACTAAGAGTTGGTTCTATGAAAAAGCCAATAAAATAGATACGCCTTTGGTAAATCTGATTAGAAAAGGAGGGAGGAAAATGAGATTAGTAGTCTAAAAATGAACAGGGAGAACTTTCCACCAATGAAGAGGAAATTAGAGAAATAATAAGGAGTTATTTTGCTCAACTTTATGCCAATAAATTTGATAACCTAAGTGAAATGGATGACTACCTCCAAAAATACAGACTTCCCAGACTAAAGAGGAGGAAGTAATTGTTGAATAGTCCCATTTCAGAAAAAGAAATAGAACAGGCAATTAAACAACTCCCTAAGAAAAATCCCAGGACCAGATGGATTTAATGTGAATTTTACCAAACATTTAAAGAAAATTGGCTCAATGCTATATAAATTATTTGATAAAATAGGGAATGAAGGAGTCCTACCAAATTCCTTCTATGACACAGACATGGTACTGATACCTAAACCAGGTAGGCTGAAAACAGAGAAGAAAATTATAGACCAATCTCCCTAATGAATATTGATGCTAAAATCTTAAATAAGATATTAGCAAAAAGACTACAGAAAATCATCTCCAAGATAATACACTATGATCAAGTAGGATTTATACCTGGAATGCAGGGCTGGTTCAATATTAGGAAAACTATCAATATAATTGGCAATGTTAATAACCAAAATTAACAAAACCATATGATCATCTCAATAGATGCAGAAAAGCATTTGATAAAATCCAACATCCATTCCTATTAAAAACACTTGAGAGTATAGGAATAAATGGACTTTTCCTTAAAATAATCAGCAGCATCTATTTAAAACCATCAGTAAGCATCATATGTAATGGATATAAACTGCAACCATTCCCAATAAGATCTGGAGTGAAACAAGGTTGCCCACTATCACCGTTACTATTTAATATTGTATTAGAAACGCTAGCTATAGCAATAAGAGCTGAGAAAGAGATTAAAGGAATAAGAATAGGCAATAAGGAAACCAAATTATCACTCTTTGCTGATGACATGATGGTATACTTAGAGAACCCCAGAGATTCTGCTAAAAAGTTATTAGAAATAATCCACAACTTTAGCAAAGTTGCTGGTTATAAAATAAACCCACATAAGTCATCAGCATTCTTATATATCACTAACAAAATCCAACAGTCAGAGTTAAAAGAGAAATTCCATTTAAAGTAACTACTGATAATATAAAATATTTAGGAATCTATCTGCCAAGGAAAATCAGAAACTTTATGAGCAAAATTACAGACCACTTTTCACACAAATTAAGTTTTATCTAACCAATTGGAAAAATATTAATGCTCTTGGATAGGGTGAGCAAATATAATGAAGATGACAATATTACCTAAACTAATCTATTTATTTAGCGCTATACCAATCAGACTCCCAAAAAACTATTTTAATGACCCAGAAAAATAACACAAAGTTCATATGGAAAACAAAAGGTCAAGAATTTCAAGGCAATTAATGAAAAAATCAAATGATGCTTAGCTAATGCAGATCTAAAATTATATATATAGAGCAGCAGTACCAAAACTATTTGGTATTGGCTAAGGAATAGATTAGTTGATCAGTGGAATAGATTAGGTTCAAGGGATAAACAGTCAACAAATATACAACCTAGTCTTGAAAACCAAAGATCCCAGTTCTTGGGATAAGAACTACTTTTGATAAAATTCTGGGAAAAATTGGAAACTAATATGGCAGAAACTAGGCATTGATCCATACTTAATGCCGTACACCAAGATAAGGTCAAAATGGGTTCATGACCTAGGCATAAAGAATGAAATTATTAATAAATTAGAGAACATAGGATAGTTTACCTCTCAGACCTGTGAAGGGAAGGTCTTTATGACCAAAGCAGAACTAGAGATCATTACTGATCACAAAATAGAAAATTTCGATTATACCAAACTGAAAAGTTTTTGTACTAACAAAACTAATGCAGACAAGATTAGAAGGGAAGCAATAAACTGGGAAAATATTTTAACAGTCAAAGGTTCTGATAAAGGCCTCATTTCCAAAATATATAGAGAATTAACTATAATTTATAAAAAATCAAGCCATTCTCCAATTGAAAAATGGTCAAAGGATATGAACAGACAATTCTCAGATGAAGAAATTGAAACTGTTTCTAGTCATATGAAAAGATGCTCCAAGTCATTATTAATCAGAGAAATGCAAATTAAGACAACTCTGAGATACCACTACACACCTGTCAGATTGGCTAAGATGACAGGAAAAAATAATGATGATTGTTGGAGTGGATGCGGGAAAACTGGGACATTGATGCATTGTTGGTGGAGTTGTGAAAGAATCCAACCATTTTGGAGAGTAGTTGAACTATGTCAAAAAGTTATCAAACTGTGCATACCTTTGATCCAGCAGTGTTACTACTGGATTATATCCCAAAGAGATTATAAAGAAGGGAAAGGGACCTGTATGTGCACGAATGTTTGTGGCAGCCCTTTTGTAGTGGCTAAAACTGAAACTGAATGGATGTCCATCAGTTGGAGAATGGTTGAATAAATTGTGGATATGAAAAATTATGTAATATTACCTTCTGTAAGAAATGACCAACAGGATAATTTCAGAAAGGCCTGGAGAGACTTACATGAACTGATGCTGAGTGAAATGAGCAGGACCAGGAGATCATTATATACTTCAACAACAATACTATATGATGACCTGTTCTGATGGACCAGGCCATCATCAGCAACGAGATCAACCAAATCATTTCTAATGGAGCAGTAATGAACTGAACTAGCTATGCCCAGAAAAAGAACTCTGGGAGATGACTAAAAACCATTCAATTCCCATTCCCTATATTTATGCACACCTGCATTTTTGATTTCCTTCACAAGCTAATTGTACAATATTTCAGAGTCTGATTCTTTTTCTACAGCAAAATAACGTTTTGGTCAGGTATACTTATTGTGTATCTAATTTATATTTTAATATATTTAACATCTACTGGTCATCCTGTCATCTAGGGGAGGTGGTGGGGGGGGTAAGAGGTGAAAAATTGGAACAAGAGGTTTGGCAATTGTAAATGCTGTAAAGTTACCCATGTATATATCCTGTAAATAAAAGGCTATTAAATAAAAAAAAAAGTGTTAATTCAGTGGAATTGATGAGATAATGGTTCTCTGGTATAACTATACTTAGTACTTAGTATGGTGATGTAATATTTCTCTAGTTCGCACATACTTAGTATACTGTAATGATGTAATTGTATTAGGGTATTTAAACTCGGGACAAATTCAGACTCAAAGCGGAGACTGGTGGAGACTGGCAGATGGCAGACTGCTGGAAGAGACTGGCTCAGACTGAGACTGTGTCAGGCTATGACAGAAACTTAGCCCAGATATTACATTTTGGCACCCAAACATGGATGTAATGACCTATATTTAGTAGTTTGACTGATACAATCATGAGTTCAGTGGAGAAGTTCATGTAACCCAGAAATAGAGTTGGTATAAAAATAGATAAGCATGAAACTTTGGTAAGGATTAAACTAGTCACTTTTGTTTTTTAGGTGAATAAAGAAAAGAGCCTTCCCCACCCCAAAGGAAGTATGTAGATAGCATAGTTAGGTTAATAACGAAGCAAACTTTGTTGGTAAGTTGGAAGCAGATCAATGGACTCTTAAATATAGGACATAATAGGACTCTAATCTTAAATATATTAGAGTGCATCTCTCTTTGGCTGTCTAAGGAAGAAAAATTAGAGCCAAATATGTAGGTAATAGTGGGAGAGCAACTAATTGAACATTATGAAGCTATGGGTCCTGATTCAATTCCTGAAATTCCTGAAGAAACCTTTCTTATGCACAATATAATACAATTGGCTTTAAAGAATCCTACAAATTCTACAAATTCTGAGCTACAACTATTATAGCTGACCAACCTATGCTCACTGTCTATGTAAATGGCATACCACTTTAGAATTCCAGTGCTCTACATCTTCTTATTGCATGATGAGACTATTGTAGGACTTCAAAATCTTCAGTAATCATTGGATTCCCTGACATGTGAAGTAATAGACAATAAATTGGTTTTGTCCTATCTCTTGGCTACTGAAGGAGGTGTATGTGTGATTATTATTTATATACCCTTCTTCTAGGACTTATGGACATGTATATTCATATTGTTTGTTATATCACTGTTGATTCATGTTGTTACATCACTACTAGCCTGTCTTATATTACTATGTACTTGTGTAATACCTCCCATGCTGATGGATTTATGTATACCTGTTTCAAGTAAGACCCTTCAGTCCAAAGGAAATCTGCTAACACTATCTGGTTTGGTGTTCTCACCTCCATGAGAAGTCAAAGAGGACATGATCACCTCTTTTAGTATTTTCACCTCTTTTCCTGAGAATTCAGGGAGCTGTGACTGACTGTGTTCTAAAACAAAAGAAAGCCTAATATGTAGAGAGCAGAACTCTGGAGAAATATATTTGAAACAAGGCGTTATTTGAAACAAGCCCATTTGAAACAAATGGAATTGATGAGATAATGATTCTCTAATATACATATACTTAATATTTAGCATGGTGATGTAATGGTTCTCTAGTTCACACATATTCAGTATACTGTAATGATGTTATTGTAATAGGGTATTTAAACTGGGGCAAAGTCAAACTCAAAGGGGAGACTAGTTGAGACTGTCAGACTATCAGACTGTAAGACTGCCAGACTTATGGAAGAGACTGGCTCAGACTATGACAGAAAGCTAGCTCAGACATTACATGTAGTGTTTGCCAAACAAACAAACAAACAAAAAAACAGTTACCCAGATACAAGATTGTTAAATAGTTCATTTCTTTAAAAGGCATACTGTAACTCCAAAATTCTTCTAACTAATTTGCTTCACCTCAGATTCACCAAATCTTATTAACTTAAAATTTAAATCTCAGAAGCCACCTATTACAACCAATATTTGAAAAAAACATCTCTTCTGCATGATACCTGACAAAACATTGTAGTCCTTGCTTGAAAACCAACCCTAAAATCTGGTACTAATTTACCTTTCTATTGTTCTTTCAATTACTAACCAATGATATTAACCAATAAAACTCTCTATTTGAATTATATTTTATTATCTCTGTCCCTAGATAAGCCTGGACTTTCCTATTTTTGTGCTTTTGCATACACAATTCTCCCTCACTAGGATATTCATCCAGAGTCTTCACTTTCTTACTAAATATTTATTCATGCTTCAAATTCTAGATTACATAATAGCTCCTCCATGAAACTTGCCACAATTACCTAATTTATTAATGATGCCTCATGAATATTATATAACATTTCATTTTGCAACTCTCTAATGAACCTACCATATGATATTGTCTATGTTTCTGTTTTGATTTTTATCTTAACCTTAGAATAAAAAGTTCATAAACAAAAGAAATTTGTCTTTTTTAAAAATAGTATATCTTCCCTGAGGCTTAGCACAGGCTATTGTATTCAGTAAGTGCATAATTCCCTTTTAAAACCTTTTTATTGTCAAAACATATGCACAGATAATTTTTCAACATTGACCCTTCCATAACTCCATATTTCAGATTTTCCCCTTTTTCCCCTCCCCCCTCCCCTAGAATACAAGCAATACAATATATGTTATACATGCTAAAATATATGTTAAATCCAATATGTGTAAATATATTTAGATAATTTTCTTGCTGCACAAAATATATCAGAACAAAAAGGTAAGTAAATGAGTAAGATAATAAATTCCCACAGAACTCTCTCTGGGTGTAAATGGCTCTTTATATCACAAGATCATTGGAACTAGCATCAATCATCTCATTATCAGAAAGAGAGTCATATTCATCAGAATTGATCATCCTATAATATTAATGTTGCCATGTACAATGATCTCCTGGTTCTGCTCATTTCACTTAGCATCAGTTCATGTAAGCCTATCCAGGCCTATGTCTATAATTCTTTATATAAATGAATAAATGAGTTGTGAGGTTTCTTCTAGTGATTCCAAGTAAGGAATTCTTAACCAATTTTTTCTTTCATGAATCCCTTTGAAAATCTGGTGAAACCTATGAAACTTTTTTTTTTCTGGTGCTAAGGCAATTAGGGTTAAATGACTTGTCCATGGTCACAAAATTAGGAAGTATTAAGTGTCTGAGGTCAGATTTGTAGTCAGTTCTTCCTGACTTCAGGACTGATCTGCTATTCATTGAGCCACTTAGATCCACTAAGGGCCCTGTCTGAGAATAATAGTTTAGATAACTGCATGAAAAGCTAATTTTCTGTTATTACTTAATAAAATTAACATTGTATTTATCCAAATTAATGGAACTTTTGAAATCTATTTATACTTGGGTTAAAAACTCCTTCTCTAAGGAATCCATCAGTTATATATAAATGTAGTTGAACACCTGGTAAATATACAATTTCAATCATAAAACAGAAAGCCAAGTGATTCCTTATTTTATGAAAATGTGCTTGTTATAAGATAATATTAATTTAAAAAGCACATTCTGAGGGAAACAATATCTGAAAATGCAATTGGGTACTCAGGCTGACTCACATAAACCTATTTGGCTCACTATATACTTCAATTTGCCCAAATAATAATCAAATATAACATTGTACTAATTTAGTGGTATTATAAAATATAACAACTATGTTTAAATCTCTTTCTATGGGTGAAAATATACTCACAACTTCACCTTGGGAGAGCCTGTAATGAGAAGGAAAGCATGTTTTCCCTTCTTTGAATCAGTCAAATACTAGCAGTAAAAAATTTCTGCTGACTAAGATGCTGATGGGATCTAAATGACCAACACATTTAGATTTGGCTATATTTATTGTTTTTGCGATGAAATTTGGCACCATATTCTCTTTCAATAAAGGGACCTATTTCAAAACAACTCTGATTCTATGATTACTATCTCAGCAATATAATCAACTATAAGAAAGAGGAAAGCCTGTGCTTTTAAGATTTTTAGGCTTTGAAAACTTGCTTTTTATGAGTTAGCAAGGTAGAGAAAGGATGTAATTAATGTTCATGTGGGCAGAAATCTGTTATTTTGTATGTTTGAAGTAGTATCCAATAGTTAGAATAATTTTGAAAGATCTTGGATGCTTTTCTGCATTCAGGGAGGACTTATCTCAGATAGGTATGATAGGTAATTTGTCCACATGAGCTCTAATACCTTGCCCTTCAATATGAAGCTGTGTAAACTATGTGTAATCTACTTTTTTACCCCAAAGACTTCATACATCATTTCAGATTGTTCAGCATCAGTGTAATTGCTTAAAATATCATAGCTATAATGCTTTGTTTTAAGTTATGCTCTAATGTACTAAAACTCAGGGACCAAGATATCAAATTAGAAACAGAAAAATGGGTCAAACTTCTTCCCTTGTGTCTTCTCGAGTAGAGTACTGACAAATTAAGTTTGCACAAATGTTTGAGTTAGAATCCAGGAAATCATGAGCAGAGACTTACTGATTGACATTTCCCACATATTTTGAGGAAACCCCACAATTCCAAAATGTTTCCCACAAGAAATACCTCTCCAGTTCTTAATACAATTTCTCCATATGGGAAAAATTAATATAAACATTCGACCAGGTTCCTCCCACTAATAGGAAGGTTGGAATGGCCTATGAAAAATGAATACTAATGAAACTAACTAAAGGATAAAAGCTAAAAAGGACTATGTTTGATTCCATGGTATCCAACTGCTACATACTATGTATAATATCTGGCATTCCTGGAATATTACTTTAAAAATGTCTATGGCTAGGGGCTTGTAAGAAAAGACAATAAACAAACTAAAAAAACAAAAACACTTTAAAGGATAATGCAAGATTATAATTGGGATACTAAATAGATAATTTTTACAATCCTTTGAATCATGAGGGCTAGCAGCCCTCACAACTGAGATTCTCAATTCTAGTAAGTATGGATGGCACAAGGGATTTTCTACTGACTTGAAAAAAGTGTACTCCTTGGATTTTACCGTCATTAAGTAACAACATACATAAGTTCAGTTCATCAGTAAAGACATACAAGGAATTTTATGTTTTAAGGATGAATATTTATAGAATACAGACTTTTTTGTTGTTGTTACATTAAGAAAACTGAATGTTGCTTTAGTTTTAGTAACTAATATTTATTTCAAATACAAATTCGAAAAATGAGATATAAGATACTAACATAAAAAAGATATTAAGATCTGCCTGGACAATCCCCACATACTCTATATAGACTGCTATGAATTGAATTATGAATATGAATTAACGCTACTTATATACAAAATGTAAACTGGTCTGCCTACTAAAAGAAAAAGTGAAAGCTTTAAAGAAAGAACTTCCTACTCTCCAGGTTATCAAGAAGAATTTAGTATTTCTTAAAAGAATCAGGGGAAAAGTATTTCAAAGAAAAACAGAGAAAGGTAATCCAAAGAAGGCTGCTTCACATCCCTGCTGAAAAAGCTATAATTGTTCCTCCTTGCTTCTAGAATAAAATGCAAGGTATTACATTAGCATTTCAAGAATTTTACATATTTGCCTCTAACCTACATTTGCAAATGTATTTAACATTATTGCCCTTCACATACTCTGCTTTCTGGTCAATTTGACAAATGGCTATTTCTTAACTTGACTTTTGAAACTGTCTCCATGAAAAATCATTCATGGTGATATGCTACAACCTAGTCATATCCCCCATGTATCAATCTATTACTTTTGGGTAATTCTTCTGATTCTTCACAATTTGTGATAATTTATAATGCATAATTATGTTGGATCATTGAAAGAACTATGCTAAAATATTTACCTGTATTTATCCTATGCAAAGTAATAAATTGGGACATGATTTTGAAGCCAGGAAGATCTAAGATAATGGTCCTAATTTCAACCTGCCAATGTGGGACTCTGGGAAAGTCACTTAATTTCTGAGCCAAGGTTGCTAGGAGAAAACTATAGAACTTTTAATTGTAGTCCAAATTTGATTAAAATGTAGTTGGAAAATGTTCTACAAAATAAATGAAAAGACAGCATTGATAATGTCATTTGTTGTTGTCTAAGTCAGTATGTTGCCCCTCAAAGATCCATTTCTATTTGAATTTGACATGATGCTTCTAGGCAGTTCTCTAAGATTCTAAATGAGAGAGAAGGTACTGAACTCTGTTGAGAAATGGTATTTTGGAACCTACAAAATATTACACCATCTGGCACATAGTAGGCACTTAGTGAATAAATGAGCCTTTGTTTTATAAAGAAGCTAAAGTCTTTGAAAAAATTATGTAAGTTCACAAATGTAATCCATCCCTCTCTATTTTTTCAATGTTCTGGTCACTAGCCACCTGCAGTGTTAGCCATGCTGTTATTTAATAGCTATATAGCTTACCCATCAAACTGTATATTAAAGTGTACTTTCCCTGCATCTGTTTTCCCCTTGTGGATAGCCAAATTCATGGAAGTATACATAGCATTATTTTAAGGACTTTTTATAATGTTGTAGGTCTTGGTGCAAGTAGCACATTCTGTGAGATAAAGAGAAACATCATCACACTCAGGAAACATTGTCTTTATTTTATTTTTTAATTGAATATTTATTTTGTATTTTTATTAGACACTGTCCATTGCTGAACCAATCAGTGTTGCTGAAAAAAAAAATCATGTTTTGATTCCTATTATATATGGTCTTCCCCTGTTATAATATAAATTTTTCAAGGGCAGTGTCTGTTTTACCTTTTGCTTCTACTTATATCCCCAGTGTCTAACACAATACAGCTAATTTGGCATACAATAAATACTTTATGAATGCTAGTTGAACGAAAATGGTGAAGTAAAGCCAGGAAGCTGCTTGAGTTCTTCCAGTTCTCCTTGAAAGCAACATGAAACCAAGACTTTGAACAGAATCTGATGGAATAAATAAATGGTCAAAGGATATGAAGAATTTTCATATGACAATTTTCAGATGACAAAATTACAGCCATCTATAATCATATAAAAATGTTCTAAATCACTTTTGATTAGAGAAATGCGAATTAAAACAATTCTGAGATACCACATCTCTTGGATTGGCTAAAATGAGAAGAAAAGATAATGGTAAATACTTTTAACATACCAGGGGATGTGGGAAAACCGGGGTATTAATGTATTGTTAGTGAAGTGAAATGATGCAACCATTCTGGAGAGTAATCTGGAACTATGTCCAAAGGCCTATAAAACTGTGCATATATTTTGACCCAGAAGTGCCATTACTGGGTCTGTATCACAAGGAAATCATAAAGAAGGGAAAAAATTCCACATGTGCAAAAGTGTTTAGAGCAGCTCTTTTTGTGTTAACAAAAAATTAGAAAATGAATAGATGTCCATCAGTTGGGAAATCACTGAACAAGTTATGATATATGAAGTTAATGGGATATTATTGTTCTAAAAATGATAAACAAGCTGATTTTAGAAAGTCCTGGGAAGATTTACATGAATTGATGATGAATGAAACAAGCAGTACCAGGCATACATTGTACACAGTATCAGCAAGAATGTACAATTATCAGCTATAAAAGACTTGGTTCTTTTCAGTGGTTCAGTGATTCAAGGCAATCTCAATTGACTTTGGATAGAAATTGCCATCTGCATCCAGAAAAAGAACTATCGAGAATGAGTGTAAATCAACACATGCTATGTTCACTTTTTTTTTTTATCCCATGTGTTTTTTCCCTTTTGTTCTGATTTTTCTCTCTCAACATGATCCATAAAGAAATGTATATTTACAAAGTTAATGTACATATATAACCAAAAAAAATAAAACAATTAACAAACACTTGTTGATTTGACCGATACTTTAATAATCAGAGCATCAATAAAGAAAGTTTTTTCCTTGGTTACATATTATAAAGTTTATGATCTTGATAGATGTATGAGAGAAACATTGTTGGAGGATGACCCTTTAGAAAGGAATGTTTAACAACTAAAATGCTATTTTATTGTCACTGAATAATAATTACACAAGAATTGTATATTCTTTACATGTTTTAGTCATTTTTGTTTCATAACTATACTACATAATGGTGTATACTGCAACAAAATATCCTTTTTAAAAATTACTTTGTTCCCTTATCATATGTACATTGAATATCCCGTTAATACACACACACACACACACACACACACGTAATTATATTTTGTAGACATGGAAAAATAACATGAATTGCTACCTATTGATGTTATCTCTTATATGCTTTTTAAAAACAATTAACCATTTACTTTTACATCACAGGCATTTTCTAACATAAACATTATTTCAAAACCTTTCCTTGGAACAAATAGAAACAGTTTACTGAGTTGACCAACATGCTTTTTTTTTATTTATATGTAGTTTGTAACTCATTTCTTTCACTCTTTGACATCCTTAGGGCCTATACAAAGCAGCAAGATTGCTGAACTAAAAAAAGTGTTTAATTAGCATTTTCAAGTAATCCTGAATTGTTTTCCAGAATGGTTCATGTTTTCTTTAAGAATATTCCTTTCCTTTCTTATTTTTCTATTTTTATTTTTTTTATTGATCATCTATATTGCTATATTGGAGATTAAGGGAAGATAGACTTTGAATTAACAATTGAGCCATATGCTGGAACTTTTTGTATGGAATGTATTAATGGTTTATAAGTGTTAAAAAATATTGATATTCATTTTAAAATGCATTTACAAATATATTTAAATATTATATATCATTAAGAAAATGAAAAGGCCAAATGTATATGTATATACATGCATATATGTGTATGTTCATACTTATTTATCTATTGATGGATACAACAGAAAAGCTTTATGCTTTCACATATACACAAAGATGTGAGTATACATACATATCTGTATATAACTAAAAGGATAATATTTTTCTGTAAATCTATTTGCTTTCTTTGTTTTATTAATCCTCAACTCTATTTTGAAACATTCTTCTTTCATCATTCTCTTTTCTGTCTATCTTTTCATTGAAGCCACAGTGTTGTAACAAAAGTTCATTTAATTTGGGGGATCTTATTGAGTTATTTCCTGAAATTTTTCCTCTAAAAATATCTAGGTGCCTAACCTTGAATTCTTTTCAAATTGACATTATTTTAAAGTTCATCATAAGCCCTAAAGTGAGGATTGATGGAGAATCTCATCCAGTATCATCAACAGGAATCTGAAGCACATAGCAAATGCAAGGCATGCAAAAAAAAAAAAAAACAAAAAAAAAAAAAGAAAGAAAGAAAGAAAAAATCAGTGTCTTAAACTTCCATGAGCTCACAGTCTATGGGGAACATAAAACTACCTTGCACATACATGCATAAATGTATCCATACAGTATAAGTGATAGGTAATCTTAAAAGGAAGGCAGTAGCGATAGGAGAAAATGGTAATGCTGGGCAAGGCCTCTTCTAAGGTAAGATTTGAGATGTGACATAAAGGATGTTAGAGAAACCCAAGAAGCTAGTGTGCAAGCAAAAAGAGAGAGCATTCCAGGAATAAGGGATAGACAGTGAAAATGCAAGACATTTGTAATTGTACTGCCATGCGTAAGCAATAACAAGAAGGCCTGTCACTAGATTATAAAATATTCAGAGAGGAATAAACTATAGCATAACTGAAAAGACCAGAAATGTAGGAAAGGACTAGGTTATAAGACCTTGAAAATAATAACTTAATATGAACCATGCATTGTGTTAAGTACTTTGAAATTATTTTATTTGACCAGCACAACTCTTGGAGGTATTGATTTCCATTTTATAGATGAGGAAACTGAGGCAAATAGGTTAAATGACTCCAGAATGACAGAGCTAGAAAATGTCTGATCCTGGACTTGAACTCGGGTATCCTGGATTCCACACTTGGCACTCTAATCTATTATGCTGTCTAGTTGCTCAGTACTTTGCACAGTTTTGACTATATGCTATATGATTGTACATCTTTACTGTGTGTTAAGAAAATAATGTTATGTGTATATCCTACAATTGATTACTAATAAAATAAAATAAAATAAACATGCAATTTTATTTCCATATCAATGGTAATATGCTACTTGGTTGGTAATTAATCATGTGGCATAGCATATATTGCTTTTATTGTTCTTAAATATTCTTTTGTATTCTTATTTTGATTATAACTATACTGGACCATGTTTGGACTAAACCACTGCCAAGGATATAGTTGATTTATTTTTAGCTTATAAACAAAATAAACACGCATTCTATATTCTTCTAGGTCTCCTGTTCTTCTGGGCTTAAGTTTGTAATTCTGGATCTTCTATACAACAAATATTAGGTTCTCAAAAATTTATTTAGGCAATAGTGAAAATTGAACTGAAGAATATATTTAAGATTCATTTAGGTCTTTTAATTCCTATTTCTAGGAATGATTTTTATAAAATTATAAAGCATACTAAAACAGGAAATGGAGAAGGGTCAGATCCAAGCAACTATGCTAATATTACATAGTGGGTGAGAGTAGAAGGTTCTAAATAAAATTATAAAGAAAAACTTGGCTCCATTCACATTTGTTTATTCAGTTTTGAAAGTTCATCAAGTATATTTACCTATCTAGTCTTTCCCCTCCTCCACTTACTGAAAATATCCACAAACAAGAAAAATGATACACTGATATTCTGTAGGTCCTCTTTTTCTGGTAAATACTGGCCTGAGAAAATGATACTTGAAAACAAAACAAAACACAACAGAACAACAAAGATTGCTGAATTATCTTGCTAGATGTCGCCATGAAGTTTTTCGATCTTTCTCTAATTGTGTAGCAAATGAATTAGTTGAAAAACAGCAGTTCTGTTTTTAAATTGTTTTCCTCCATTTTTATTAATTTTTTTTATTTATTTAAAAACAATATAACCACATTAATATTTATTTAGACATTTCTAGTAATCATTTTTCCTTTTCATATAAAGAGAGATTACCATAGGCTAATTCAGTGAATGAAAGCATTTCACATACAAATTTTTGCATTATCTGATAGGTTTTCATATGTAAATCACATGCATCTGTTTATCTTCTCTGAATGGTGTCAAATATTTTCAATGCAAAATGCACCTTAAGAAACATTATCTTCCTAATGACTTTTTTTTTTTCCTAAGGAAAAAGTGTTCATTTGTGCCAGGTATTTCAAAATTGTTATTTAAAATCTGCTTTTTCAAGTTTCTTTTTTTAATTGAAATAGGTTTAGGTTTAAAAGAAAAGCACAGAATACGTTAAGATGAATTATTATTTTATAACATTTGTATGAACCTTTTGAGGCTTTATATGCAAAATGATGAAATACAGGGAATGAGTATTTGCGTATCATGAAATAGAGAAATTGTGACTCTTTTTGCATTTTAAAATCACTATGTTTGAGAATACTTTATTAAGTAACAGTCAACGAAAGCAAGCTTCCAAACATGCAAAAATAAATACAGTACTCATACATCAAAAATAGTCTCTTCTCTACTCTCAAATAGACCTGTCCTCTTTGAATTTACTGTGTGAGTGAAATCAAAGCATAGAATAAACACTGTTTTGATATGGCTTTGAAGATGATAACAGCTTCTAACAGAGAAAAAAGTAACTGGGTTGTCAAGGAAAATGATGATTGACATGACACTCAGTCCAAGAGAAGTTTACCTTTTAATGAGTATGTGTGTCAGGAACCTCCCAGAGAGGTTTTATTTGGAAAGAAAGGATCTTCTCACTACTCAAGTAGATTTCAACCTACTGTTATAAGTTTCCAGACTATGATATTCATATTTTCAAGAAGCAATGTATTTTAAATGAAATGAGCACACTCAAGAGTCCCTACAGATGGACTGGAGTTTGCCAAAGGATTAGAACTTTTTTTTTTATTCCCAGTAGAAAAATTTCCTGGCAAGTCTTATAATTCTGTCCTCAGTTGAAAAAGCTTAGTTGTGCATTATAATCAATATTAAAATAATGGATAGAGGAGAAGAAAATTGAATTCCAAAAAATTTGATAGCTCACTGAAATTGTAACATTGGTTGCCCAACATACTTTGGCCCAAATAAGCAAAAAATGTATTTTAAAAAAGAAGAGAAAAGAAAAATTTATTTTCTTTAAAAAGCAATTCTAGTTAAATTTTGTGGACTGGTTTGTAATATTTTTACAATTTAAATAGTTGTATTGTAGTTGATTCAGTGAAAATTGTTTGTAAATCATATTTTTATATTAGAAAGAAATTAAGGAAAAAGAGGATTGAAACTATTCAACTATAATCATGTCAGACGAATACTAGAAAATTATAAAATTGCAAGGGTAGGTAGAATGAAATTCCTCATTCTAAGATCGCAGAATCATAGAATCTTAGGGTATGAAGGGATCTTTTGTGTGATCTAGTCCAATCTGTACATTAACAGGAATCTCCTCTGCAATGTCATAGATCATCAGAAGCCTTTAGTTATAGGAATTTCATTGTCATTTGAGTTAGCCCACCTTATGTTTCAACATCTCTAAACCTATGGAGATATTTTCCTTATGTTCAATTGAAACCTACCTTTCCACACTTCGTCTATTGCTTTCACTGCTTCATGAGGCCAAGAAGAGGAAGCTTAATGCCATTTTTCAACAATTCTGAAAGCACTTGGGCAGTTATAATAATAATACCTGCTTTTAGGTTCATAAAACTTTATTTTAAATTTTCATTCTCCCACCCAATAAGCTCACTGTGAAGTAAATAATATAAATGTTATTATTCTAATATTACAGAACACCAAGTTGAGGATCTAATTTGCTTTTCCACAGACATGAAAGCAGTATCAACGAGGAGATCCAAAAAGTCTTTCCTCATCCCAAGTTCAGTGTTCTTTCTAATATATCACATTGCCTCTTTAGCATTCCTTTCCTTAAGTTTCACTTTAGATATAAAATCTCTGGTTCAATTAATTGAATCATAGTATGACCTCTAGTCCTCTCACCCTTCTGGTCAACCTCTTTTAGATGCACTCCAAATTGTCAAGGCCCTTTTATATGCAGAACTGAACATAATGTAGTCCATATGCAGTACACCAGGATGGGATATAGAATCACTTCCTCTTTTCTGGAAACTTCCTTTAATAATTTTGATTTATAAATAAACTGTTAACTAAAGAACAAAGATCCCTAAAATGAAAATCAATTTCAAATAAATTGCTATCAACATTTTCACCATCTTTCATAAGGCTTCATTTTTAATCCCTCATGTTGTTTTAAAATTTACCTTTATCAAATTTTCACATCTAATTAAAAAAAAAAAAAAAAACTATTCCAGACCTTCAAGATCTTGTATTTCCACTTCTGTCATAGAACATCTTACCTAGTTTTCCCCACTTTGCATCATCTGCTATTTTCATCAGCAGTCTATAGTTTCATCTAAACCATTAGCAAAGGTTAAACAGAACAGTATCAATGTTTTGATGGCTCTAGTCAAATTCTCTGTCACAATTTTTCTAAAAGAAAGGTATTGTCTATTTTGCTATTGTTTATGTCAGGTTAATATTATGCTTATTTTGGTATCTTTAGCAAGGAATTTTCATTCTCCACAATTTGTATCTGCTACCTTTAATCTATATTAAATGATCTCTTCCCTAGGAGCATTCAAGAATTCTTAATCACATTCTTTATTGTTCAAGATATGTCTTTCTTAGCATAGTCCTATTTCACTTAGAGAAAGAATATCATCAATTGCATTAACTATCACAATATATATATAAACTATTATTATTATTATTATTATATTAACTATTATATGCTTTAAAACAACATGAATGTTGATTAACTAGTACTGTTTTTCTGCCCCAAAGTTCTACTCTCATTATAGTTTGGTGGTCACCCTGAGTTCCACAAAGATGAGTCTTGATTATGGTCATTTTAACAATGTTGAAAAGGCATTAAGGTTTTAAACATGGTCTTGTTAAGAAATTGGGAGTATTTTCTAAAGACCAACCTACATAAATAAATGAATGAATGGATAACTGTATGAATAAAGGAATGAATAAATAAGAAAGTAAATAAATAATTATTCCAAGGCTTATCATCAGAAGCCTCACCATGGTAATACATAAAAAAAAAGTAATTACAAATGAAAAAATTGATCAATAATCAATCAATAAACATCTTAAGTCCCTCCTCTGTTCCAAGCATTATGTTAAGTGCTAGAAATGGTTCACCTAAAGTACTGTGTGGTCCCCTTTCATTTCTAAATAATAGTGGTAGAATCTATGAGAATAAAAGAAGTAGATGTTAAGAACTGAGCACATTTTAGTCTATCACTACATATAAATATGTAGGAAATCTAAATTTACGATTCACAACTGACTTCACACAGTGGCAGAACAATTAAATCATAGCAATCCTGAATTCCTAATAAAAATAAATCCAAAAGAAAAATAATTCACTTATATTAAATTAAAGAATGGATGATAAATTTCATTTGGAAAGGCAAATGAAGGAGTTGGCAAAGTTGATTTTATATTGTGTTCAAAGGTAATAAGAAACATGATCCCTGGAGATGCATCCTTATTTGAGAAACTCCAGTGGTTCTCTGTTACCTTTAGTATCAAATATAGAATCCTGTTGAACTTAGTATGGTACCTAGCACATTGTAGATGCTTAAACAAATGTTGAAGCATTGACTAGTAAAATAACTGCAGGACGTGGAAGCAAGAGCAAGGGCTCTAAGAAATAGAAAACAGTTATACCCTTTGATGCAGCAGTGTTATGACTGGGCTTATATCTCAAAGTGATTTTTAAGAAGGGAAAGGGACCAGTATGTGCAAGAATGTTTGTGGCAGCCTTTTTTGTAGTGGCCAGAAACTGGAAACTGAGTGGATGCCCATCAATTGGAGAATGGCTAATAAATTGTGCTATATTAATATTATGGAATATTATTGTTCTGTAAGAAATGACCAGCAGGATGATTTCAGAAAAGTCTGGAGTGAATTACATGAACTGATGCTGAGTGAAATGACCAGGACCAGGAGATCTTTATATACTTCAACAACAATATTATATGATGATCAATTCTGATGGACATGGCCCTCTTCAACAATAAGATGAAGCAAGTCAGTTCCAATAGAGCAGTAATGAATTGAACCAGCCACACCCAACAAAAGAACTCTGGGAGATGACTATGAACTACTGCATAGAATTCCCAATCCTTCTATTTTTGTCCACCTGCATTTTTGATTTCCTTCACAGGCAATTGTACACTGTTTCAAAGTCTGATTCTTTTTGTACAACAAAATAACTGTATGGATATGTATATATATATATTGTATTTAACTTATACTTTAACATATTTAACATGTATTGATCAACCTGCCATTTGGGGGAGGGGGTGAGGGGAAGGAGGAGAAAAGTTGAAATGAAAGATTTTGCAACCATCAATGCTGCGAAATTACCCATGCATATATCTTGTAAATAAAAAGCTATAATAATAATAATAATAATAATAATAAAAGAAACAGGCAACAGTTCAAGCAGTGGAGATGAATATTATAAGAGTTTATGAGCAGAATTGTATATTTTTCTCTTTTCTTAAATTCTCAAGAAAATACTATATAATCACTAACATGAATATTCCATCAAAGAGTAAACTGGTATATATAAGTGATTAGCAATAATTTAATGTTCTAATCTACTCTACATTATTTCTCTTTAACTTATTCCTAGCTTTTTTTGAAATGTTTTCTGACAAAAAAGTACTTATCAAATGTCTATGATTCAGTTTTCTCCCATGAATTTACTCATTCTTCCCTCAAATATTGAGGATCTTCCACATGCACCATTATCTGCAATGCATAGGCAGATAATATATACCTGATGAACACAGAATGATTAATATACTGTAACTTTATACAATTAAACATTGTTATTGGCTTCCCTCATCTGCTTCATTAGTTTAAATGAATAATGTCTTCAATCTTTCAACAAATTCAATTTTTTAAAAAAAGTACTTATTCATTTGCTTTTAAGAAACCTATAAGGTAGTATGGAAGATTAAATATGAGTATATTTCTTAAAATAACATATAGTGGAAGACAATATGAATAAATAGGAGAGAGAGATTTAAAGTTACAATCTGTGACAAATTATTACTTCTTTTTTTTTTTTAATTTAATAGCCTTTTATTTACAGGATATATGCATGGGTAACTTTACAGCATTAACAATTGCCAAACCTCTTGTTCCAATTTTTCACCTTTACCCCTCCACCTCCAAATGGCAGGATGACCAGTAGATGTTAAATATATTAAAATATAACTTAGATACCCAATAAGTATACATAAAAATATTATTTTGCTGTACAAAAAATCAGACTCTGAATTATTGTAATTAGCTTGTGAAAATCAAAAGATGCAGGTGTGCATAAATATAGGGTTAGTAATTCAGTAATGGTTTTAGTCATCTCCCAGAGTTCTTTTTCTGGGTATAGCTAGTTCAGTTCATTACTGCTCCATTAGAAATGATTTGGTTGATCTCGTTGCTGAGGATGGCCTGATCCATCAGAACTGGTCATCTAGTATTGTTGGAAGTATATAATGATCTCCTGGTCCTGCTCATTTCACTCAGCATCAGTTCGTGTAAGTCTCTCAGGCCTTCGAAATCATCCTGTGGTCATTTCTTACAGAACAGTAATATTCCATAATTTCATATACCACATTTTATTCAGCCATTCTCAACTGATGGACATCCATTCAGTTTCCAGTTTCTAACCACTACAAAAGGCTTGCCACAAACATTCGTTGCAATACAGGTCCCTTTCCTTTATAATCTCTTTGGGATATAATCCAAGTAAACTACTGGATCAAAGGGTATGCACAGTTTGATAACTTTTGAGCATAGTTCAAACTCTCTCCAAAATGGTTGGATTCGTTCACAACTCCACCAACAATGAATCAATGTCCAGTTTTCCCAATCCCTCAACAATCATCATTATTTTTCCTGTCATCTTACCAATCTGACGGGTGTGTAGTTATCTTAGAGTTGTCTTAATTTGCATTTCTCTGATTAATAATGACTTGGAGCATCTTTCATATGACTAGAAATAGTTTCAATTTCTTCTCTAAATTGTCTGTTCATTCAACGACCATTTTCAATTGAGAATGCGATTTTTTATAAATTAGAGTTAATTCTCTTATATATTTTAATGGCCTTTATCAGAACCTTTGACTGTAAAAATATTTTCCCAGTTTATTGCTTCCCTTCTAATCTTGTCTGCATTAGTTTTGTTTGTACAAAACTTTTCAGTTTGGTATAATCAAATTTTCTATTTTGTGATCAGTAATGATCTCTAGTTCTGCTTTGGTCATAAAACCTTCCCCTTCCACAGGTCTGAGAGGTAAACTATCTTATGTTCCTCTAATTTATTAATAATTTCATTCTTTATCCTAGGTCATGAACCATTTTGATCTTATCTTGGTGTACGGTGTTAAGTATGGATCAATGCCTAGTTTCTGCCAATTTGTTTCCAATTTTCCCAATTTTATCAAACAGTAAGTTATTATCCCAAAGCTGGGATCTTTGGGTTTGTCAAAGACTAGGTTGCTATTTTGTTGACTGTTTTATCCTTGAACCTAATCTATTCCACTGATCAACTAATCTATTCCTTAGCCAATACCAAATAGTTTTGGTAACTGCTGCTCTATAATATAGTTTTAGATCTGTACAGCTAAGCCACCATCATTTGATTTTTTTTTTTTTTTTTATTATTATTTTTTATTTAATAGCTTTATTTAGGATATACATGGTAACTTTGCATTAAATTGAACCTCTTGTTAATTTTCCTCTTACCCCCCACCTCCCTAAATGGCGGATACATAGATGTTAAATATATTAAAATCGATACACAATAGTATACATATAAAGCATTATTTTGCTGTCAAAAATCAGACTCTGAATTATTGTAATTACTTGAAGAAATCAAAAATGCAGGTGTGCATAAATATAGGGATTAGAATTCAATGTAGTTTTAGTCATCTCCCAGGTTCTTTCTGGGTATAGCTAGTTCAGTTCATTACTGCTCCATTAGAAATGATTTGGGATCTGTTGAGGAGCCTGATCCATCAGAACTGGTCATCATCTAATTTTGTTAAGTATATAATGATCTCCTGGTCTGCTCATTTCACTCAGCATCAGTTCTTAAGTCTCTCAGGCCTTTCTGAAATCATCCTTTGGTCATTTCATTAGAACAGTATTCCATAATTTTCTTAACAATTTATTAGCCATTCTCAATGATGGACATCCATTAGTTCATTTCTAGCCACTACAAAATTGAAAGATTCGTGACATGGTCCCTTTCCTTCTTTAATCTCTTTGGGATATAATCCAGTAGTAACACTACTGGATCAAAGGTATGCAAGTTTGATAACTTTTTGAGCATGCAAACTCTCTCAAAATGGTTGGTTCGTTCAACTCACCAACAATGAATCAATGTCCCAGTTTTCCCATCCCTCCAACATTCCTTATTTTTTCCTGTCATCTTAGCCAATCGACAGGTGTTAGTAAATCTTAGAGTTGTCTTAATTTGCATTTCTCTGATTAATAATGACTTGGAGCATCTTTCATTGCTGAAATGTTCTTTCTTTGGTCTTTCATAGAACGGAGAATGGCTTGATTTTTTATAAATTAAGGGTTAATTCCATATATTTCGAATAGGGCCTTTATCAGAACCTTGACTCTAAAAATTTTCCCAGTTTGTCTTCCCTTCTAATCTTGTCTGCATTAGTTTTGTTTGTACAAAAACTTTTCAGTTTAGAAATCGAAATTTTCATTTTGTGATCAGTAATGATCTTAGTTTCTTTGTCCAAACTTCTCCTTCCACAAGTCTGAGAGGTAAACTATCTATGTTCCTAATTTTATTAATAATTTCATTCTTTATGCCTAGGTCATGAACCCATTTTACTTTATCTTGGTGTACGCGTTAAGTATGGATCAATGCTAGTTTCTGCCATTTTGGTTTATTTTCCAGCATTTTATCAAACAGTAGTTCTTATCCAAAGCCTGGGATCTTTGGGTTTTGTCAAAGACTAGGTTTGCTATTTGTTGCTGATTTTATCCCTTGGCCAATCTATTCACTGATCACTTAATCTATTCCTTACCAATCAAATGTTTTGGTAACTGCTGCTCTATAATATAATTTAGATTGGTACAGCTAACCACCATCATTTGATATTTTTTCATTAATTCCCTTTGAAATTCTTGACCTTTTGTTTTCCATATGAACTTTGTATTATTTTCTAGGTCATTAAAATTGTTTTTGGGAGTCTGACTGGTATGGCGCTAAATAAATAAGATTAGTTTAAATTAATTTGTCATCTTTATTATATTTGCTCGCCCTATCCAAGAGCATTTAATATTTTTCAATTGGTTGATCAGACTTAATTTGTGTGAAAAGTGGTCTGTAATTTTGCTCATAAAGTTTCTGAATTTCCCTTGGCAGATAGATTCCTAAATATTTTATATTATCAGTAGTTACTTTAAATGGAATTTCTCTTTGTAATTCTGACTGTTGGATTTTGTTAGTGAATATATAAGAATGCTGATGACTTATGTGGGTTTATTTTATAACCAACAACTTTCTAAAATTTGGATTATTTCTAATAACTTTTAGCAAGAATCTCTGGGGTTCTCTAAGTATATGATCATGTCATCGGCAAAGAGTGATAATTTGGCTTCCTAATTGCCTATTCTTATTCCTTTAATCTCTTTCTCAGCTCTTATTGCTATAGCTAGCATTTCTAATACAATATTAAATAGTAATAGTGATATGGGTAACCTTGTTTCCTCCAGATCTTATTAGAATGGTTGCAGTTTGTCTCCATTACATATGATGCTTACTGATGGTTTTAAATAGATGCGCTGATTATTTTAAGGAAAAGTCCAAATTTATTCCTATACTCTCAAGTGTTTTAATAGGAATGGATGTTGGATTTTATCAAAATGCTTTTCTGCATCTATTGAGATGATCATATGGTTTTGTTAATTTGGTTATTAACATGGCCAATTATATTGATAGTTTTAATATTAACCAGCCCTGCATTCCTGGTATAAATCCTATTTGATCATAATTATTATCTTGGGAGATGATTTTCTGAGTCTTTTGCTAATATCTTATTTTAAGATTTTAGCATCAATATTCGATAGGGAGATTGGTCTAAATTTTCTTTCTCTGTTTTCAGCCTACCTGGTTTAGGTATCAGTACCATGTCTGTGTCATAGAAGAATTTGGTAGGACTCCTTCCCTATTTATCAAATAATTTATATAGCATTGGGGCAATTGTTCTTTAAATGTTTGGTAAAATTCACATGTAATCCATCTGGTCCTAGGGTTTTTCTTAGGGAGTTGTTTAATTGCCTGTTCTATTTCTTTTCTGAAATGGGACTATTCAACAATTTACTTCTTCCTCTGTTAGTCTGGGAAGTCTTATTTTTGGAGGTAGTCATCCATTTCACTTGGGTTATCAAATTTATTGCATAAAGTTGAGCAAAATAACTCCTTATTATTTCTCTAATTTCCTCTTCATTGGTGGAAAGTTCTCCCTTTTCATTTTAGACTACTAATTTCATTTTCCTCCCTCCTTTTTCTAATCAGATTTCAAAGGCTATCTATTTTATTGGCTTTTCATAGAACCAACTCTTAGTTTTATTAATTAGTTCAATAGTTTTTACTTTCAATATTTTTAATTTCTCCTTTTAATTTTAAATTTCCAATTTAGTATTTGATTGGGGTTTAATTTGGTCTTTTTTTAGTTTTTTTAGTTGCAAGCCAATTCATTAAATCTTTCTTTCTCTGTTTTATTCAAAGTAAGCCTCTAAGGATATAAAATTCCCTCTTGTTTACCACTGGCTGCATCCCACAAATTTTGGTATGATGTCTCATCATTGTCATTATCTTGAGTAAATTATTAATTATATCTATAATTTGCTCTTCACCAATCATTCTTTAAGATGAGTTGTTTAGTTTCCAATTACTTTTCTATTCCCCCTAACTTTTTGTTGAATGTAGTTTTATTGCATCTGATCTGAAAAGAAAGCATTTACTATTTCTGCTTTCTTGCATTTAATCGAGGTCTTTTATGTCCTAATATATGGTCAATTTTGAATAGGTTCCATGAACTGCTGAGAAGAAAGTATATTCCTTCTATCTCCATTCAATTTTCTCCAAAGATCCAACATACCTAATTTTTCTAATATTCTATTTACTTCTTTAATTTCTTTCTTATTTGTTTTGTGGTTTGTTTGTCTAATTCTGAGGTGCAAGGTTGAGATCTCCTACTATTACAGTTTTTGTTGTCTATTTCTTCTTGCAACTCTCTTAACTTCTCCTTTAGGAAGCTGAGTTGCCAATACCACTTGGTGCATATATGTTTAATATTGATTTCTTCGTTGTTTATGCTACCCTTTAGCAGGATGTAGTTACCTTCCTATCTCTTTTAATTGATCAATTTTTCTTTGCTTGATCTGATATAAGGATGCTACCCCTGCTTTTTGACTTCACCTGAAGCATAATAGTTTTCTCAGCCTTTTCTTTTACTCTAGCATCCCTGCTTTAAATGTGTTTTCTTGTAAACAACATATTGTAGGGTTCTGATTTTTTGATCCAGTCTGCTATCTCCTTCCTCCTCTTTATGGAGTTCATCCCATTTACATTGGTTAGAATTACTAAATCTGTATTTCCTGCCATCCTAATAACCCAGATTGGCTTTACTTTTCTTGCCTCCCCAACCTCTTTCCCCTTTTAAACTTATGTACCCTCTTGTTCACGATCTTATCCTCTTTTAATCCCTCCCTCCCCTTTGAGTCTTTCCCCTTCCTTCCCTTTCTCTTTTCTTTTCCCTTTCCTCTCCCCGTTTTAATGGGCAGAGATTATTTTCTCTAAAACTAATGTCAATTATTTTCTTTGAGCCAACTCTGATGAGTAAGATTCCACAATGTTCCTCCCCTCTCAATTGTCAGATATGATAACTTTCCTTAGCCTTTTTGTGGGATGTGGTTTCCCTCTTTTGTTCCCTCATTTCCCACCTTATTCTGCCATCATCCCTTTCCATATCTCTTCCCTTTTTATGTTATTAGTACAATCAAATTATACATGTATTCTTTTGTATATCCACAACAGAAATACAATTCTCAAGGATTATTTCCTTTTCTCATCTCTTGAGTTCTATTCTTGGAGATCAAATTTTTTGTTTAGTTCTGGTTTTCTTCAGAATCAAATGGAATTCATTTCTTTCTAAATGTCCATCTTCTTCCCTGGAAGAAAATGCTCACAGCTAGTTGGTTTATTCTTGGCTGCATCTCAAGTTCTTGTGCCTTTCGGAATATCATATTCCAGGCCCTTCTTTCCTTAATGTAGGGCAACCAGACTTGGGTGATCCTTATTTGGCACCTCGGTATTTAAATGGTTTTGGCTGCTTGTAAAATTTTTCCTTAATCTTATAGTTCTGAAATTTTGCCACAATATTCCTTGGGGTTTTATTTTAGGGTTTCTTTCAGAAGGTCTTCGATGAATTCTTTCAATGCCTATTTTACCTTCTGTTCTATTACATCTGGGCAGTTCTCTTTTATGATTTCTTGTAAAATAGTATCTAGCTCTTTTTTCATCATAGTTTTCAGAAAGTCCAATAATCCTCAGATTATCTCTCCTAATCTATTTTCCAAGTCTGTCATTTTGCAAGTAGATAATTCGTGGTTTTTTCCAGTTTGTCATTTTTTTGTTTTGCTTGACTGATTCTTGCTGTCTCAATGAATCAAGTTTAATTTTTCAGTTCTAATTTTTAAAATTATTTTCTTCAATGCTTTTTTACTTCTTTTGTATATGTCAATTGAGTTTTGAATGTATTGTTTTGGTCTGTGGAATTTTTTCCATTTCACTAATTTTTTTTTTTTAGTGAATTATTTTCTTTTCAATTCCAGATCCTACTTTTTGCGAGTTCTTTATTTTTCTAATTCACCAATTTTGTTTCCTACTTCCTGAGAATTTTAACTTTTTCCAATTCGTATTTCAGGAATGTTGCTCTCTTTAAGCTTCTCTTTCCTTTCCCCATTTATCTTCTAACTCTCTTTTGAGACTTAATTGTCTCTTCTTGAGAAGCATTATGTAAGGAGGACAGTCTGATGCATTTTGCTGTTTGAGGGTCTCTTCAGGTTTTGCTGACCTGCTCTTTTTCTCATAGAAGCTGTGATTTTCTTTTCATCTTTTTATTCATGTTTTAAACCCTTTAGGGTAGGTCTCCTAGGCAAGGGGGTTACCAGCTTCCTCTGCAGAATAGGGAGAGATGTAAACAGATTTCTGGCTCTGAGGTATGGGAGTGCTCTGTGTGAGAGTTTTCCCTTCCCCCAACAGGAGGTGGATTCAGCACTGGCAGAGGTATCAAACTACTTAGTAGGGCTGAGTGGATTATCAATTGCCTTAGGCTAGAGACTAAGTGGTGAAACTGTCACTGCCCCAGGCCGGAGCCTCTTGAGTGACAGTGAGTATTAGCAGCTGACTGCAGACCACCACAAACTCTGCCCAGTGTCTCTGCCTGATGCAAATCGGCCCTGGAAAAGCTCTATGGCCCCAAGCCAAGCTCCCCACTTGGGCAGATTGGGCTAACAGGCTTGTCCTTCTGCCGTGCAGGATCACAACCCCCAAGGAAAAAGCCCTTACTGCAGGGTTGGGGCTGCGCTTGTGCTGAGATCTGTGCCTTACCCTCGGTTTGAGACTCTCCTTGGAACCTAATTTCTCTCCTTTGCGCCGATTCCCCCCTGGAACCAACCTTTTTGGCGAGACTGCAGATTTTTCTTCGGCCGGTGAGTTGTTCTACTTCTTATCTTTACAATTGGCAGTCAAGACTATTTTGAGGCTTGATATAATATTGATAAAGAGGGTAAGAGAAGAGCTTAGAAAGTCGCCTGTGTCTTCTCCGCCATCTTGGCTCCGCCCTCAAAATTATTACTTCTAATACATAAAAGTGTTATCAAAAGTAAACTATTCACTCAGTCAATATGTCAGACACCATTCTAAAATAAGCAATCAGAGTAGGGCAATATCTCAAATTATGTTTTGTTTTATTCATAGAATCCTAATTACTAAAAGTAATTAGACTTTTGTATATGTAGCTCATGCTTATTGATATGTGCTATATGAATAAATCATTTGAGTGTTATAATAAAAAGTTTTAATCTTTGGAACCCTCTGAAAGGGTCTCAGACACTTGTATAGATTCTCTAGACCACACTTGGTCTAGGTTTCCCAAGAACCACTAAAATAAAGAAGTTTCCATCCCTAGAATTATTCTTATCAAAAAAATACCAGGATTGGAACCCATTCTAACAAATAGTATATGTAGATATATATTGTCTTCATACATGTGTTCATACATATGCATGTAAGGAAAAATAGTCCCTTCTCCAAAAATGCAAGAGATCTGAGATGTTGTCAATTATTTCTCATTGAGGTAGTGGAAAAATGAATTGAGACATTATGTAGGAAAGGGGCATTGTACTAGGTCTTGCATGATGTTTAATATTTCAGTGAGGGGGGATTTCAGGGCAAATGACAAGGGCAAATACATGGCTATGGAAAATTGGACAATAAAGAAATTTGGATGACTAGTTCATTTCAGCAAGTGTACAGTTTGTGAAGGATAATTGTGTAGAAAAAGCTTGATATCTAAGAATTTTAGTTATTTTTCTTTGGAATATTCAAAATATTATATATTTCATATGTAAACTCTCTTGGGAGAGGTGGAAGTACAATTTTTTTATCTTTAAGATAAGTAATTTTTCTCTGATATCTTAGTTCTATACTTCAGAAACAAGTCACCAAAATACTGATTAGTATTACTTATGATAAATAGTCTTTATAAGTCTGAAGAATGACATATCAAAAAAATTGGTTCTATTATTTCCAAATGCATGCATTCAACCAAATTCAGAGGAATCTGTTTTATCTTTATGCCTTTTTTAGAGAATTTGATTTAATGGTTTATCACTAAAATGGGTTGGATTTTTGTTTGTTCATATGAAATTATATAATTATTGGGAGCCCAAGGAAGCTTGGGAAGTTTGATATATCATAAAAATTTCCTTTTAGTCTTCTCAGCATATTAAGTACTCCAAAAAAACTTTAAAATTTTAACATGATTATCCAACTCTATTGATAATGGGTGTTAATCCTAGGAATTCACTCCACCAAAGCAATCATAGGACTTAACTAAAGTTAATAATAATAATAATAACAACAATGAGTGTGACAGGAAACTGCGGACATCTCAGATCTGTTAATCATTAGAACTGTGGGAAGGAGAACAAAAGGTTTTGCTCTTCTAGTAGAAATAATTTGACTTCCTGAACCTTTACTTAACTTCTTAGAAGAAGCTAACTAAACTGGAGACATTCTAAGGGATCTGTAAACTGGGTAATATCTAAACCAAGATACCTTCGTTATCCTAGTTTAATGGATAACCTACCTCTAAACAAATCTCTTTGTGAGGGGACTTTTTGTTTTCTTATAAAATCATTAACTAGGATTCAATTTACCTGGGGAATTTGGGAGATAGGATGCTCATATTGGATAAAGTAAAACAATTGTAAAACTTGTGAAATTGACCATTATAAAATTCAGGTCAAAATTTAACAAGTCCATGTTACTTCCAGACATTAATCGAGATAATGAGAATCAATGGAAAAGGGAAAGAGGGGGAGGAGGGGAAGGTTGTCATGATTTCTTATGGCTTGTACTCTATAATCTCCCCCAACTTCTGAAAGGGTGACCTCCTTTTGACTGGAGATCCCAGTTTATTGGATGCCCGGTCCTCACAAGATACCTAAATAAAGCTTCCATTCTTCACTTTGAGAGATCTCTGAGAAGTCATTTTAAAGTTAGATTTGTCATCCCACACAACAGCAATGAATCTTAATAACTTCCATGCAAACTAAGCAAATGAACCTAGAATTAAATGGAAAGATGTGGATTTGGAAAAATTTGAATCAAATATATCTGATAGAATAATGACATCTAAAATCTATTGGAAAAGTATACCAAATTTTGAGATGATTAACTATTCTCCAATATAAATCAAAAGTCAATAGAAAACTATACAATTGATAAATAAAGAATACAACAAACAAAATACAATTCCACTCCACATTGATTCAAGTCACAAAAAGTTTTGAATTGGAATAATTTTATTCTTGTAGTTTTGCTGTGAATAGTTACCATGATAATAGATAATAATATTAATAAATAGTATATCCCCTTTTCTATGTATTGGCAATTAAAACCTGAAAAGATATCATCCCCAGAAGATACATATATGTATTTATAACAAAAGAGATGAATATTAAAATTTGCATAATTAGAAATTTAAACAGTAGTTTAGATCTAATTTTTAAAGGATTTTCCCCTAGAAAATAAATTTAAATAACACGATTGCCATTTTACTTAAATATTTTGCCAGCATCACTAATGAAGGTAAAGACAATGCTGGGAAATTTTTTCACCAGTTCAGATTATGGATTTTCAGTGTCATATATTTTCTGGTCCCCTTTGTTACAAAAAAAAAAAAATCTAATTATGAGATGATTTGTAAAGGTAGAAGGATAGGTGTCAAGTGAGTCTGAAGCCAAAACTGGTTGCTATTAAAACAGAAAGATTGGAGTTTTCTCCAAAAGTACTAAGTTTAGGGGATTTTTGATAGCATTTGTATTCATTTGAGAGGGAGAAATAATGAATTTATTTTTTATTTGTTTATTTTTTATTATAATAACTTTTTATTGACAGAACCCATGCCAGGGTAATTTTTTACAACATTATCCCTTGCACTCACTTCTGTTCAGATTTTTCCCCTCTCTCCCTCCACCCCCTCCCTTAGATGGCAAGTAGTCCTATATATGTTGAATATGTCACAGTATATCCTAGATACAATATATGTGTGCAGAACCAAATAGCTCTCTTGTTGCATAGGGAGAATTGGATTCAGAAGGTAAAAATAACCCAGGAAGAAAAACAAAAATGCAAGCAGTTTACATTCATTTCCCAGTCTTCTTTCTTTAGGTGTAGCTGCTTCTGTCCATCATTGATCAATTGAAACTGAGTTAGGTCTCTTTGTCAAAGAAATCCACTTCTATCAGAATACATCGTCATACAATTTCATTGTTAAAGTATATAATGATCTCCTGGTTCTGCTCATTTCACTTAGCATCAGTTCATATAAGTCTCTCCAAGCCTCTCGGTATTCATCCTACTGGTCATTTCTTACAGAACAATAATATTCCATAACATTCATATACCAAAATTTACCCAACCATTCTCCAATTGATGGGCATCTATTCATTTTCTAGTTTCTAGCCACTACAAAGAGGGCTGCCACAACATTTTGGTATATAGAGATCCCTTTCCC